>NW_024341894.1:2129027-2292254 GCF_902729225.1 Pteropus medius | reverse complement strand
CTCTAGAGGGCGCACTACATCTCCCCTCTGGTGTAGATCAAGTCAAGGGCGGCTTGAATTACAGTTCTCCAGAACGACAGGCAGGTTGAAAAGTCCTGGGCTTTGCATCTTCTCTTTGGGGGATCGGACTCCAGAACTTCCTCTCATCTCGTAAGTGAGGAGTGGCTAAGAGGCCACTTTTAGTGCTTCAAAGGCCAGTAGAAACCAAACTGTGGCGTGCGAGTGAAAAAAGGCGTAAGTGGGAGGCTTAGTCAGGCTGCCCTAAGCTTTAGGGAGTGGCTAGCTTTCTCTCCTCCAGAGTTAGGTCACAGCTTGAGGAAAGGGTACGCTATAGGTCAGTTAGCCTGCTTCTGGCCAAGGATTCAAGCCATGGGTTGAATGGAATTCCAGGCTCACATCAGACAGCCCAAACTACCAAGACATTCTATTAGGGTTTGGAACCATGATTAGTAGTAAAAAGTGTGGTTCTCTGCCTTGCTTTTGTTCACCTTTCAAGGACTCCACAGATCTGCAGAAAATGGCTGCATAAGATCTGGAGGTCCCAGTCCTGGCTTCTTACACACGACATTAACCTTAAGCATCTTTAATGTACGGTTGAGGCCGTATGGCTTAGAAGTAGCGGAACCAGAATTGACCCTTTCCTCCAACTCTTCTTCCCATTGCACTCCTGGTCTGGGAGTCAGGGTGTATGCATTCCAGCCCTACCTTTGTCACCTGCTGTGGGACACCAGGAAAGCTCTCTCTCTCTCTCTCTCTCTCTCTCAGCTTCCTCATCTGACAAATGGTTGGCTCTCACTAGGCCTTCTTCAAATCTTACATTTAATAATTCACTACATTATCACAGCTCTTAATGTTTTGATTAAAGGACTTGGTATTTTAATCTTTTTTTTTTTTTTAAGTCATCAAATCAGGAATTCAAGCCCGTAGCCAATGAACTCTCCACCCCGTTATGAGAAACAATCCCCAGAATCTCAAGGCCTTCCCTGGGGGAGGATTCTGCGAGCGCATAACTTATTTTTTTCTTAAGAAAACAAAACTCTTGTGACGTCCTTCCCCCCAGTAAAGTCAGTGACTTTCAACTTCCTTTCCCTTCCAAGTCCTCGCAGAATTTTAGGCAAATGAAAGCAGGAACATTTGATTTTCTCCCCAGATGTTTTGATCACAGAAGGGCCACATATGTGCACACATTCCTGGATATTTTTAGATTTTTACAGGCTCCAAAGTTCTGCTTTTTCACTCTGCGCTGTGTGGCCGCTGTTGGGAGATGCTCTGCCAAGGCAGCTGAGGCAGAGGCTGATGATAGAGGGCTTGGTACAGAGAATGCTCCCCAAGCAGCCTCACTCAGTGACACTCCCAGAAGTTGCTCTGAGCAATCCTTGCAGACTGCAAGGCTTCAGCCTCTGAGGCCTCTCTGGCCACTAAGAGGAAACAATCCACTGCCTTTTGGGAATTATGGATTACACAGACTCTCCTTGGGAGAGGTCTGGCTGCACATCCCTTAAAACCCACACTAAGACCCCAATAAAGAGGTAGCAGGTATAGTGGAGGAAATATTGGGCAAAAAGTCAGGAGATGTGCATCTGGCTGACTATATGACCAGTTACTTTTCTCTACTGGGTCTTAGTTTCTCCATCTGCAAAATGGGATGCATCACACATGTAGCCTAGGCATCTATAAACTACAGCCTGCAAGTTGGCCGCCTGTTTTTATAAAGTCATACTGAAACAGAGCTGGTCCCATTTGTTTATCTGTGGCTCAGCTACCATGGCAGAGTTGACTGGTAGTGAGAGAAACCACTTGACCCACAGACTGAAAATATTCACTCTTTGGACCGTTAAGAAAAAGGTCGCTGACCTCTCATAAATCAGATGCTGCATTCACCATTCCAGGATGTGCTAAAGGCATCCTACTGCCGGCACTGGGACTCTCCTCCTTTCTCTTGGAGGAGGGGTGATAGCAGTTAATGCTCCCAGGAGCAGTCCTTAGCCCATGACGGATAGAAGTCGGGGGTCACTCTCCAGCTTCCTCATCTCACAGGTTGGAAAATCCTGAAATGTGGGTTGGTTTGTTTGTTTTTTAATATTTTAGGTGAGGCAACCCTTGGTTGACCTCACAGATTGCAAGGACCTAGTCAGCTTACAATCCCTTATTTTTAAATTTTTTACGCCTATAGCACCTGATCTTCCTAGGTGGTCTCCCATCCAAGTACTAGCCAGGCCCGACCCTGCTTAGCTTCCGAGATCAGACAGGATCCAGCTTGTTCAGGGGAGCATGGCCGTAGACCTGAAATGTGTTTCGTGTTGTTTTCTAGATGGCCTCAGAAGAACTGCACTCCAAATGACCATAACAGTAGCCTCCTCGTCACCACACCCTGTACTGACTTCCTCCCCTGCTCTGTCTCCCCTCTCCTACCAGCGCTTTCTAGGTTCCATTCTTCCTCAAACCTCTTGCACTCTAATCTTGGATTCAGGGTCTGCTTCTGAGGGTATGCAGTCTAAGACAGAACATAAGTTCTAAGACCGAACATGAGTCTGATGCACCTTCTGTTTTTCCCCTTTTGACTGGCATTCTACTTGCATTAAGCTGCAAACTGACTTCTGCGCTTAGATGAAATACCACAAGACAGAACATGGGATGTGTTTTTCTGAATGGTCACCACAGCGATGGATGACACACCCTGGAAGTGCAGGGGAATTTGTTCTCCATGTGGTGCACCTTGACCATAAGAAGGAAACTGACAGACACACATCCCCTGCTTTCCCCAACTTTGGACTTCTGTGACGTGTCATTTCTCTTTGCAAACCTTCTGGGGAATTTTCGTGCACTAGAAAAGCCTACTTGCCAAGAGACCTACTGTGTTTCTTTGGTACCTCGTTGAGTAGTCGTGTGTGGTGGTTACCTGAGTAATGACTCAGGCATTTTCTTTTGTCTCACTTCCTAATTTTTTCTTAACCCTAACCACCTTGAGTTTGCACTTCCCAAGGAAAGTCCCAGTTCTATACCCTTGCCTTAGGCTCTGCTTTCTAGAGGTTGTGAGCTAAGGCAAGGAGTTGGTTTAAATATCTCTTAAGACTCTTTCGGTTCTGATATACTAGACTTATATTAAATTCTATTCTTTACATACCTAGGGATAAAAAATATTATATATCTACTGTACTGGACACAAAGCACCATTTAATTCTCATAGTGATTAGTTTCTGAGGTATGCTTGTTACAGTAAAAATCAGACCAACAGAGGATGTTATAATAATAAATATTAATAATACTTATTAAGTTCTATATGCTAGGCCTTAAGTTAAATACTTTAAATGTTTTAACTATTTGATCCTTGTAAACCTTATTGGGTTCTCTTATTGTCCTCATTTTGCATAAGAAAATGAAGTTTAGAAAGGGTAAGCCATTTATCCTGAGTTGCAGAGTAAGCGGCCAACCCAAGATGTGAAACCAGGTCTGACAGATTCCAAAGGCCATGTTAAAAATTATATGCTTTACTAAATCTGATATAAAAAAATATGATACTCTCTTAAAACGTCTTTGAATAGACACTTCACCAATGAAGATATATGAATGGCAAATAAGCCCATGAAAATATGTCCAATATCATTAGTCATTAGGAAAATGCAAACTAAAACCATAATAAGACACTATCACACCCACTAGAATGGCTAAAATTAAAAAGACTGACCATACCTGGTGTTGGTGAGGATGTGGAATAACTGCGCTCTCAGACGCTTCTCACGGGAATGTAAAATGGCACAATTAATTTGGAAAACGCTTTGGCAGGTTTCTTAAAAAGTTAAACACAAATTGACCATATGACCCAGCTAATTCACTCCTAGGTATTTAGTCAAGAAAAATGAAAACATATGTCCACACAAAGACTTGTATACGAATGTTTATGGCGACTTTATTTAATAGCCCCAGAATGGAAACGGCCTAAATGTCCATCAGCAGGTGAATGGGTAAGCAAACTGTAGTAGATCCATACAATGGAATACCACTCAGTAAGAAAAAGGAATAAACTTCTGATACATGCAACGACATGAACGAATCTTAAAGTGATTGTGCCGAAAGAATTCAGACAAAAATGAGTACAGACTGTATGATCTCATTTATATAAAGTTCCAGAAAATGCAATAATAGCACTAGAAAGCAGGTCAATGAATGTCTGTGTGTGTGTGTGGGAGGGGGGGCAGTGAGCAGCGAAAAAGAGGTAAGAAGGATGGATATAATAAAGGAGCATGAGGAAACGTAGGGGTGGTAGTTATGTTCATTGTCTCAAACAGGGTGATGATGTCATGGGAGTATACAAGTCAACTCTTAACAAATCATACAATTTAAATAAGTGCAGTTAATTATAGGACAATTATATCTCAAAAAAGGTGTAAACAACAAATTCTTGAATAACTGCACCCACAAGAAGTGGCATCGGAGATTTACTCTTTTTCTTCAACTTTTGAGATTGCCCATGGAAATCAAACCAATGCTGAAGGAATGAGCTGATTGACCTTGTCTTGGCTGACTCAGAGGAAAGGAGGTAGAGATGCAGTACTTGGTAATTTGGAGACAGTTCCTTGAGCCTCAGCTTTCTCATTTATAAAATGGGAATGTCTCTTATTGCCTTGCCTTCCTCATGATTTGGAAAAAAAAAGCAATCTTACTTTCAAGTGTGAATGACCAAATGTCCCCATCTATATAACAAGCATGTACCAAGCACTTGGTGGCAATCCCACTCTTGGATGTCATTAGCCCACCCTGCAAGTGGGGGTAGTCCTGGGAGCTTACATACCCCACCTCTGGAATTGGCACAGACCATTTCCCCTTTGGTCTCTCAGGCCAACTGCTACTCTGTGGCTTTTTTCCCAGACCTCGTGTGGCTGCTCCTTTAGAACTTATTCGTGACCCTCCTTCCCACCTGCTTTTGATGGCCCAGTTGACTTCACATCTTCCTCTGTGTTTTCTCCAACTCCTCATGTATCTTCTGCCATTGAAGGATAATAGGCTAGACCTGACTACCCACCCCAAGATCAAGGAGAGCAGATCCTCTTATTCAAGATCTCCCCAGCACTAGGGGGACAGACCTAGATGTCCTGGGAGAGACAGACATATAGGCTTGTTATCCCAGGATGCACCCTATTTGATGCTCTGTGGTAGAGGTGCCATGTGCTGTCCCAGAGATATGGGGTTGCAGGAATTTCTCAGATGAGAAAATGGTACAGCTGGACCCAGAAGGATAGGTGAACACCTGCCAGGTAGAAGTAGGAGGAGAACATTCTGACAGAGGACATGGAATCTCCTTTCTCAAGGGCAAAGGCCTCGGGGTATTGGAACACTGTGAATGCTTTGACGTGACCAAAACCCAGCATGAGGTGAGGCTGAAAGATAAACCAGATCACGGAAGGAAGCCTTGGTGTGTGTGCCAAGGGCTTTGGGTTTGAATCTGGGGCACTGGGCTGGCACCGAAGGGTTCGAAGCCTGGGAGTGACAGTCACAGCTCACTCTGGTGGGGCAGAAGGGTTCATTCATGTGGTCTTGCACAAATCTTCACCATGAGTGTTGCTCTCTCTCTAGAGCAGGGCCTCTTAACCGCGGCACCACTGACATTTGGGCAGGGTAACCCTTTGTTGTGGGCAGCTGTCCTGCGCCTTGCAGGACACTTAGCAACAGCTTCCCTGGCCTCTACCCACTGCGTGCCAGCAGCACTCCTCCAGTTGTGACAACCAAAAATGTCTCCAGACGCTGTTTCTGGGGAGGCAAAACCGCTCTCATTTAGGAATCACTGCTCTAGAGGTTTATCTTTTTTCTTTATAAACACACACACACACACACACACACAGCCCTCCCTGTATTTGCCCTCTTCCCTCCTTCTAAGGCCTGGCAATGCCTGGCTCCTAGCCTTTCTATGAGGTACATGGCTGGGTGGTGCCCTTGGCTCCCTGCACAGCCCTTTGTCAGCTCCTGTGCCTCAAGCTACCTGCTCAGGGGAGCCCTAGCTAGGCTGGCTGCGGGGAGCCAGCTGGCTGTGAGGAGCCACCTGGCAGCAGCTCTGTCCATCTCTGCATCAGGCCAGCAGGGCACCTAATCCCCTGTGGGGAAGACCATGTGATGTCGAGGAGACTCCTGGACAGGGTCCTACCTCGAGTTCAGCTGGGACCAGAACTGTCCAAGCCCACTGACCCTAACCTCTCTGTCACTCAGTCCCACTGTCCGCCAAGCTTACAGCCTGAAGGGACAAGTCACCTCTGGAAGCCTGCCAGGGAGAGGGCACCAGGCTGGGGACAGCGGGCAGGTGGTGGCAGCTGGAGGCCATGTGACCACTGGAGGTTGTGTGTGTCATAGGGCAGAGCTGGGCCGCTGGCTCATTCCTGCACTCAATCTGAAGTCTCACATGACTTCTCTGTGAGAGTTTGTGTGTGGGGGGCGGGGCGCGGAGGAGGGTGTGGGAGTGGGGAGGGTAAGAGGTGTGAGGGAGGGGGAAGTGATTCTAGGATCCAGGATGGAAATACAAAATACATTTGTGAATCACAAGTAGATATTCATCACATGACCCCATAGGCTTTGCCAATGCAGAAATCAGGCTTTGGGCACAAGAAGTGTCTCTCACCCAGTGCTCTGCGCAGGCTGTGGGAGCTGAGAGGGACCCTAGGATCGGAGTACGCGGCAGGGAGCCAGCCATTCCACGGGCCTCCAGCTCCCAAAATGTCAGCAAAACCAGAACACAAAACCAGTCCCCAATTCCAGCGCTTTCCACATGCTCATTCGTTATCATTCGTTATTCTCACAACAGCCCCATTTCCCAGTGAGAAAACCACGACCCTGAACCATTCCTCCGAGTTCCTCTCTCTTCCTTCCTCATGGTTCCCAGGGTTTAATCCAATTTCGTGTTTGTTTAATACTGTCCCAGTCAGCTCCCTCTACCTCACACCCCAAAACAACGCATGCTGCTGGCAGGTCCTTCTTGCTGGCGGGATGCAGCGAGGGGTTCGAAAATCACCCTACCTCCAGTGGAGAGGAACCCGCAGCCAAAGGGATCAGAAATGCAGGAGAGCGGGGCAGGCAGGTTTTAAGTGGCCAGCCCGAGCATGGGCCTGGCCAGGCCTCGGAATGCCTGCGAGGCTCTTAGCCCTCAGGAATGAGAGGAAAGCCCCAGGGTTCCTCCAGCAGCCCCACCCCACAGCTCCCAGTAGGCCAGGAGCTTTATTTAGTTGTGCTGAAACCCCACAGACCTGGATCAGGACTCCTAAACCCATGTCCTTACCGTCCAAGAGGACAAAAGCTCGTGAGGGGACTCTGTCTCTCCGGGAAGAGAGCCACCTGCCTCGTGCTTGCCGAATGTTTCACCTCTAGGGTTACCACTTTCAAAATAGCACTCAATATATTTAATCTCATTACCTAAGCAAGATGTGTTCAGTATAGAATATTTGGGAAATTCGGAAAAGTAAAAGGAAAGAGATTAAAAATTTACCATGATCTCACCAATCAAAGACATCCACTGCTCAAATTTTGATACATAGTTTCTCACCTGGTCTTGAGTCATGAATATGTGTATAAGCTCTAAAAAGGAAAACCACAGCAATACTTTATATACATTTTTAAAAAAATTATTGAGGCATAACATACGTAGTAAAGGGCACAAATCTTAAGTGTACAGCTCAGTACATTTTTACATATTATCGCACCCATTAGACAATCACTCAGATCAAGAAATAGAACATTTCCAGATCCTAGAAAACTCTCCCCGCCATTTCTCACTCCATCGCCAAGAAGTAGCCGGTATGTGACCTCCATCATTCCAGATTAGATTTGCCTATTCCTGAGCGTCACACGAATGAATTCATAGAGTATTTACTCTTTTGTGTCTGGCTTCACTCACCCAATCCGTAGCATTTATGACAAGACTTGGCCTAGAAAAGGCGCTCAACATTGGCACGTTCACTGTATATTGGATGCATGTTGAGTAACTGGATGAACGGGTGAGTGAATGAATGAGTGAACAGTCTTTGGTTGTGGGGTGGTCTCCTGTGTGTTGCAGTGACCCTCTGGTGGTCCGTGTGGAGAAGGGAGAGCACTTGGTGGCTTGTGTAATAATCCGGGTGAAAGAAGAATAACCTGAGCTAAAGGAGAAGCAGTGGGGAGAGTGAAGAGGGAGCAGGTTGCACAGGCCTGTCTGCTTTCTGCTTGGCACTCAAGAGGGTTGGGTTGGTGCCCCATGAGCAGCAGGACCGGGAGTATTTTTAGAAACCCCATCAGAGCAGCCACTTGACACAGTGGCTGCCTCATTGTCACCATGTCCTATGGCTAGATACAGAGCCCCTACCCTGGGTTAACCCCCTGTGCTCTGAGCCCATTTCCCCCTACAGAGCAGGTGGCGAGGGGTGATGACCAAGCACACTGAGAGAACCTGCGTGTCCCTGGACAGTGCTCCACTGGTAAACGCAAGCACCTGGCTCCTGAAGAAATGGGTGCTGTCATCCTGCACCCCAAGAAAGGCATGCTTACTTGCAAGGATCAGAGTCATAACACCGCTCCCAGCAGTGTAGTCCCCTTTCCTATGTAAACATCTCAGGGTTGGAAATGTCTCAAGGTTGGAGAAGACCCCTCTCTTGTCTCTCACCCCATCTGGGCTTGAGCCCCTTTGACATTCTTTCCAACGTGGGGCTCGGCTTTCACACCTTTTCTTTTTTCTTTTTTTTTGCTCCTTTTCTGTAATCATAACCCTAAACCCAGCCACCATGATGTCTCACCCATCCTGGTCTAGCCACCCCCTTTCTCCATTTGTTCTTGTTTCCTCTTATCCATTCCACGCTGCAGTCAGGGGTCAGGTACTCTCCACAGCTGTAGCCATGACAAAGTGGCTGGACATTGCAGGAGAAGGAGGAATATTACTGTAGAGGGATGGAGCTAGGGTCAGCAAGAGAGGGTCGCTGGGCCACACTGGTGAGAGGGGGAGCCATGGAGAGTACAGTGGGGGGCCACCCGGAGATGCTGCTGGGGGTAAGAGGTTTGATGGGATGGGACAGGGTAAGAAGTGCTGAGGTGACACAGGTGGGCCTGATGCCAGGCAGGACCTTATTAGTTTATGAAGATGGGTTGCCCTTTATGGTCAGAGAATATGAAAAGACATTTTTCCAAAGAATACATACAGATGGCCAACAGACATATGAAAAGATGCCCAGCATCACTAATCATCAGGGAAATGCAAATCAAAACCACAATTACATACTGCCTCACACCGATCAGAATGGCTATTACCAAAATGTCAACACATAACAAGTGTTGGCAAGAATGTGGGGAAAAGGGAACTCTGGGGCACTTTTGGTGAGACTGCAAATTGGTGCAGCCACTACAGAAAACAGTATGGAGAGTCCTTAAAAAAACTAAAAATAGATCTATCATATGGCCCAGCAATTCTACTTCTGGGTATTTACCCAAAGGGAAAAACACACTAATTTGAAAAGATATATGTACCCGTATGTTCACCGCCGCATTATTTACAATGGCCAAGATGTGGAAACAACCCAGGTGTCCATCAATAGATGAATGCATAAAGAGACGTGGGATCAGTGTACAAAGGAATGTAATGAAGCAATAAAAAAGAACGAAATCTTGCCATTTGTGACAACATGGACGGACCTGGAGGATATTAAGCTAAATGAAATAAGTCAAAGACAAAAGGTGTATGATTTTACTTATGTATGGAATCTAACAAAGCAAAATAAATGAAAAAACAAAACAAAACAAAACAAACTCACAAAAACAGAGACCAAAGAGATGGTGACTAGAGGGGACAGGGCGAGATATGGGTAAAAAAGGTGAAGGGGAATATAGTCAATAATATTGTGATAAGTTTGTGGTGACAGATGATGACTGGAATTAGTGGGGTGATGATATTGTCAGGTATAAAAATGTCTAATCACTATATTGTACCTCTGGAACTAATATAACTAATATAATATTGTATACCAAATATACATAAATAAATAAATCATTGCCATTGATTCTTTTCCTTGAGCTTATAATTAATGGGTTGTGGGAATAAAGAGGAGTAGGGAGGCCCTAAGTGTTTTTTTCTATTACTCGAGAGATGGTGGTGGCTTTGGAAATGTAGGAAATCAGTTCTCGATGAGCTTATGAGCTATTAGGGTAGAAGACTGTCATGTTATAAACTTCTAAACCACAGACAAACAGGCCTCGAACAAGCTGTTAGAACAGCCAGTGCCGATTATTGAGAGTGTCTGTGCAGCGTGTGACCTGGCGTGGTTTGTTAATGCCGTCCCGGAGAACAATGACATTTGAGATCAGCAGTATTTTGGGGTTCCACTTGGAAAGAATCCACTCCTCAGCTGACTGGTGCTATCCTCTGTCCTCAGTCGAGGGGGAGCAGTATCATGACGAGGCACCTGTGCCCATCTGCCAGCTCAGATAAGGGCCAAATCACAGGGTCAGTAATGCCTCCTGGGCAGAGACATGAGCTGAGCAGCTGTCCCTGACATGCCAGCCAGGACAGGTCCTATTACCAAGGCAGCTAGGTCACCACTGAGAGTGTGAGGTCCCCTATGTTCAGAAGGGTATGTGGGTGTCACAGCTATGATCAGAGGCGGGCAGGGAGCCTGTTCTTGGCCCTTCACACACATATATATATATAAATCCAGGAAGCTGGAAAAGAGGCTGTTAAAAGCCAGGATGGAGGATCCTCTCAGCATCCCCTGAGGCCAGAGGAATAGGTCGTTGTTGCACTCAGGGGCCAATTGCGAGAAAAGAGGGGAGCTGAATGGGTTGCAGTTAAATAATTCCTAGATTGCAGAACATCTCCAAGCTTCATTTTCTTCTTTTGTAGAGTGAGTAAAATGAAATGAGGCATGCAAAATGCCCCATAAATTAAAAGGTGTTATATGAATCTCAGGCATTATTTGCTCCAGAATTTTTTGTTTAATATTTTTATCAACAAGTTGGAAGAAAATACTGGATGCAGGCTTATCAGATGTGCACAGAAAATAAAGCTGAGAGGGCTAGCTGAGTTGCGAGTAAGGGAGACCTCGAATTGTAAGATCTAAAAACCCTATACTACCCTGGTTTCTCTCCCCTGGGTACCATCTCTGTGTGACCCTCAGGAAACGCAGCTCCCCTAAAGGAGCCGTGGACCAGATCATTCTCTGTCATGGGGGCTACCCTGAGCACTGTAGGATGTTTAACGGATCCCCGGCCTCCCCCACCCCTCCTCCCATTGTGACAACCAAATGTCCCTGGGGAACAAAATCGCCTCTTCTATAGCTTCATTGCATTTTTCTGCCTTCATTGTATGTGGCTCTGGTCACATCGAAGTACACGTGGCTACTTAAATAAGCAAAGCTTTTCCACATCCTTCCTACACCTTTGCACACATAGATCTCTCTCTCCACCATCCCTCCCCATGCCTTTGGAGCTCCATGAAATCCTGTTCATCTTTGAAAACTCATCTCAAGCATTGCTTCTTTGTGCGCATTGTCCCTAAAGCTCTCTGCCAGTGTCCTCGCAGCATACTTCATCTGGAACCCCAGCTGCGTGGCTTTTCTTTTTTGGCTTGTGACTGTCCCTCCCACTGGACTATAAGCTTCTCGAGGACAAATGTCGGATCTTGTTCATCTTTGGTCCTCAGAATCTGGTACACAGTCTGGCACAGAGGTGGGCTCAGTAAATCCTAGTGGAGTAATATTGTTTAATAAGTTATTACTGGCTAGTCACGGGACATAAAATGCTGGAGTCTAAATGAGGACGTTTCCTGGATCTTAATAAAGCAGAGACTCTAGTACTCCATCAGGCAACGCAGTACCAATGTCATGTCTTATGCAGAGAAAAACCAACTTATTATTATTTTAGTCTCCAGGATGCTAGAGAGGTGTAGGGGAGTTTCCTCTGGGAAAAACCTCTTTCAGACTCCGGCCTTGAGAAAACACTGGTGTGGCTGCAGTACGCAGTACTTTGAAAGATGCTGAAGATGGCCACTGACTCCAGCCAGACTTTTGCTTGTGTCCCTCAGGAGGAAGGGACTTTACCAGGTCTTTCTTAAATGCATGTATGACCCCTCCTGTCCGGGAGCAAAGTCCTGCCACGCAGCTCCCAGCACCCTTGGCTACGGGACTTTCTCCAGCTCCCCTCTGCATTGTCAAAACGGGAACAGACTGCGCAGAAGGAACGTGTTTGGTGCTGAGCCCAGAGCCGGGGCAATACTCTGCGGATCCAGACAATCTGCTCTGCTCCTCCCAAGGAGAGAGGAAAAGCTTTTATGACTTGCTGACAACCAAGTCAGCAGTGGCAAAATCTCTGGATGACCAAACCTAAGCAAAGCAAGAGACACACATTACACACTGATGCATCTTGAAAAATAAAATAAATAGCCTCTGGCTTTAAATGCCCAGGCTTCAGAGTGTGTGTGTGTGTGTGTGTGTGTTGGGAGTGGTGGTGATGTGTATCTATACAGTAAAAAACCCCTCACAGACTCTTAATAAAAAGCCGGCAAGTCCAACCTCTATGATGCTTGAACTGCCTTGATGGTCCCTCCTGACCCTGTCCCCCTTGCTTGGGCACCTTCAGTGACAGGGACCTCTCACTTTTAGATAGCTCTGTCTCGTAGAAAGCTTTTGGTTACTCTGATGGCTTACCTTTTTGTCCTAGGTCCAGTTCTTTGCTCCTTTGGGAACTGGTCCAATCCTTCTTCATCAGGAAAGATTTTCAGAGGCGACTACTTTAACACCCAAAGTGATTCTGGCTAAAGAGACCCAGTTCATTCAGCTGTCCTCCCCGTGACACAGTTTTGAGCCTTCTCCTTTCTCAATTACCCTTTTCTTGCCACTACAATAGGTGATACAATACCCCAGTTGTCTGTAGTTCTCAGAGAGTAAGTTATTTGGGATGGACAAGTTTTCCAGAGTGCCGAGGATTTATCTCTTCAGCGACACACTTTTAAAAAGCATGATAGACAGATTTCAAGCATGCAGGATACAGGTTGCTTTTAGAAGTGCACATCTCTGCCAATTCTCTCTGACATTTCTCATCACCCCTGACTTCATCTCTTGACACTTCTCTCCCTTCCCCTCCCTGCACCTCTTTGTATGCCACCTGCCAACAAGACTGGACTTTCTGTGCCATCACTGAAAAAAAAACTAAGACCAAAGAAAGGAAGCCACAGAAATCAGATCACACTTGGACATGCAAAGCACTTTCTAATGACTGAATACTTCAACAAAGAGAAGGGTGACACCAGCTGGGAGCAAGCTCTCCACCAGGAGGGCATTTGGCAGGGTGCTCTTGAGGTGACTGCACTCATGGATCTGCTCGGGTTTGGACTAGGTGCCCCCCGTCCCCCGAGTCTTTCTCAGCTCTGTGATTTTGTGATTGGAGTTTTATGTGACATGAGGACTCCTGGGTGTCCTTGTGACAGTGTGGGAGAGGGAATAGTTGCGTCAAACATGCTTCAGTCATTGTCTATGGCAGAGCCGAGCCCCTCGAGAAGAGGCGATGGCACGCATAGCATGGTGACGGGAGAGAGGGAGGAGGGCATGACTCTGTCTCCTGTGTTTGGAAGAATTCATGGACATGGGGTTTGAATGTCCATGAGTCAGTTCTCTGTCTCTCTGTCTCTCTATCTCTGTCTCTCCCTCCCCCAATTGGTCCTCTAATTGGTCTTGGAGTGTTTGCAGCTCTGAAAAGTGTAAGGATACAGTCTGGGACAGTGTCCTGGAACTATGTGCCAAATTCTTGGACATCGCAGTGGCTACTGGACTTCTCATAAGTGTGGAGTGTTAGTGTGTTTACAGAATCCTTAATCTCAGGTCTGGGAGGGACCTTCATGTCATTCTAATCCAGCTCCTCAGAGGCTGGAAACCCACCCCCTTGCCCCAAGGTGTCATCCAGCCTCTGCCAGAATACCCCAGTGTTTGATTAAAGGAGATGAGGGACAGAAATTATCTGCCACTGGCAGGTAGATAAATGTCTTCCCCCCTTTCTTTCCTTTGAATGATAGGAAACACCTTTTGAGACAACTCACTCCATCTTTGAATGGCTCTGACCTGAAATCTCTTTAGCTGGGCGCCCCATAGAGTATCTTCTTATTAACCCCATGGTGTCTGGGGAATCGGGTATTATTTGTTACTACTACTTATGATAAAGACTAACAGCAACTGTTTAATGAGCACTAACCCGGGCCAGACACTAGGTTAAGTACTTTATAAACTAAACACAAATGTTGGACTTACAAATACTCCAGACCTCACTGGATTACACCTGGAAGGTCTCCTAGAAGTCACTTCATCTATGTTCTAGAGTGTGAAATCCAGACTCAAATCTTAAGCCACCAACCCTAGTTTGCTGTCGATAGATGAGAATAGAGGCTACGGCCACAAGGATTTCTGGACATGCCCATCCTCCTGGTTTCCAGGAAGCCGGTCCCCCAGGGTCACCCAGAGAACCTCCTTAGAACTTCCATCCCATCCAGTGCCAAGAGACTGGGCCAGAGAAGGAGATTCAGTGGAGTCCAGGAGATGGAGGGCCATCTCTGGCCCCTGTGGACAGAAGAGAGAGGCAATGACAGTTTCAGGGCAGGGCAGGACAGTTCCCTGGAAGCAGAGCCTGAGACAGGGAGTTGGGTACCCATGGTTTATGGAGGGAGTGCTTTTCAGGAGAAACCTACAAGGGAGGGCGATGGGTTGGCCGGAAGGGGGAGGCGAAGAAGTAGGGAAGGGATGAATGCAAATGTGGTTGAGGGCCCGCCTACCACATAAAATATAGGGCGTCCAGTTACATTTCCACTTCAGATAAACAAAGAGTAATTTTTTCTTTTTCTTTTTTACTACAAGTGTGTTCTAAATACTGCATGGGACATACTGATACTAAAAATGCATGCTTTATTTATCCGAAATGTGAATTTAACTGGATATCCTGTATTTTAACTGCTAAACTGGGTAACCCAGTCTAGGCTGACCAATCAGCTCCATTTGCTCCAAACTGAGGAGTTTTCTGAGAACTTTCTGTGCTAAGACCAGGATGGGCAAGCTGGGATGACTGGACATCCTAGCGTTGGCCTGGTCCTTGGGAGGGATGGAGGTGGGCCCAATGCCCTGGAGCCTGAGGTGAGGGGACTGCCCTCTTGCATCCCTTTATCACTTGGTCACTGCCTGTGCTGAGTGTGATTGTAGGGTAGGTATGGGAAGAAAGTTGTAACCTCCTGGAGAGGCAGCTGCTGTCTCCTGAGAGCAATTCCCCTGGGAAAGGTGGCAAACTGGCTACCCTGACAGCAGCCGGGGGCTGGGGGCATGGGCCCCAAAAAGGCACCACTGCAGCCCTCCAGCCCTGAGGCTATGCTCATCCTTTCAGGAGAAGGGGTGAGAACTAAGCCTGACTCCAGTCTCACTGATCACCGTGCGTTTCTTCTGTTCTAGGCTGGGTATACGGGTGATTCCAGCACTAACCAGCCTGGGACATGATGCCATGTTCACGAAGTGCACTGAGGAGGGGATCTCACTGTTAATCCTAACTGGGAGAGAGAGGTCCAGAACACGCTTCACAGAGGGAGTAATATCTGCACCAGGTCTTGAAAAAGGGCATCAATTTGGCAAGGGCTGGGGGTGGGAAAGACAGGTGATGGTGGTGGCAAAGGTGAAGCCAAAAGCATGAAGGTCAAAGTCGAAGAGGTCGTGGTGTAGAGGTAGGCAATATAAAGAGGTCTTCTCTTCCAGTCCTCTTAGAAATAGTTACTTGGGACTTTAATTCCTTTCCCACAAACCAGTCCCTAAGCCGGGTGAGCACAGGCCTCGCCAGGTTGCAGATTCTGGGGCAGGTTTTGTCTGAACTGACAAAGCATCTGGCTCATGCAAAGAGCCGGATGATTTATTTTATGACTGAAGCTAATGCTCTGGAAAAGTGCTGGCGGCCCTACTGACCTGGGGATGCCCGGGCACCTGGGGAACGTCCCAACTCCTGGTGAGGGAGGCCCCGCCACCAGGCCTGGCCCAGATCCATGGGAAGACAAGCTTCCTTCTCACCTTTCCAGTATATCCTGAAACCAGAAGCTCAGTGACACTGGCTCCTCTGTCACTGCTCTGGGATTTCGGCTCTGACTGTGGCAGGACACTCACACTGCTGAGAAGCCTGAGAAGCTGCTGGGACAAAGGTGCAGGGAGGGTCAGCTGGGGAGAGCGATGGGACCCATCCCAGATCGGTGACCCCATTTCTGGGCTGAACTTGGCTGGGGAGAGCTCAGCATCCGAGCCTTCCACTGGCCTCACGGTTTCTTTTCAGATCTTGGCGGAGGGAAACAGGACTATTGAGCCCATATTCGACCACCTACTTGTGACCATGAATGTGTCACTTGGCCTTACTGAACCCTCTCTCACATCTATACTAATGATGAAAACATCAGCACTAGCAACTGGTAGCATTTGGCAGCTTTGAAAGCAGCGCAGTCACACAAATTCTCTTATTTAAACTTCTCTGTAAATTATGAAGTGGTGAGTGGGATAGGTGGTATTATTATCTCTGTTTTAAGGAAGAATAAATTAAATTCGATATAAACAATGTGACTCGCCCTAAAGTTACAGCTGCTAGGCTTTGTGGCTCCTGACTCTAGGACACCAAGGAGACAATAATCTCTTATCAGAGTCTCCAGGAAACATGTGAGCCAGTCAGCCAGTCGGCAACTTCAAAGCCTTGAGGATGAGGACCTAGGGGGCATTTTGTTTCCATGAGTTTTCTGACACCCACAGAAGCAGGGCCAAGGAGGGCAAGGTGTCCTACGATTGGCCCTGTTTCTGTTTCTACTGCAGTCTGATGCAAGTTCAAATGTCAGCACCCTTTCCTCTTAGAAATACAATAAAAATATTTCATCCTGAAGCCACAGTCCATATTGATTGTTGGGAGGAAAAAATAAGATCTGTCAACATGGGGTTTCTGTGGGACCCTTTAGGAGTGAGAAGGAAGCAACATGGAAGGTGTGAGATTTAGGGCCAGTCCACAGTTTATAGCCAAACGCATGGATTTAAGTCCTGGTACAGCCAGCCACATATCAGCTCAGTGAATTTAGGGCAGTCACCAAGTTCTCTGGGCCTCCATCACCTCACCTGGAACCTGGGTGCAGGCAGGACCGCCCCCTGCCCCTCACCCCCTCCCCGCACTACTGTCAGGGTTCAGGTTTCTGCTGTGCCTGCACAGTGCTTGACCACCATGGGCAATTCTTACATGTTAATTCCATTGATTTCTGTCCTCTATCCCCCTCCATAAGTAGGTCTTGTGTGTAGGAAGTATAAAACTCTTTCATCAAAATAACGATAAAATCTAATTTTTATCTAAAAAAAAAAACGCCCCTGCATAAATCCAGAATGTATTGGCTTATTTTCTTCTGACCTTGAGTAGCCACTCAAATAACACACACACACACACACACACACACATCCCTAACTAGAGAAGAAAGGTCTGAAGGGTGATAGTTCCAGCTGCCCTGCCTAGATAAACTGGGAGGCCACAGGAGCCCCCTGGGATTGGGTCCAGCTCACCCCACCCCTGCACTCCCCACTCCACCTCCCCACCCCTGTTAGCAGGCACCGAATACACCCCGTAGGCCCAGCGCTTGGCCACACTGCCCACTCTGCTCGTGAGGACAAGACCCCAGGTGTCCCCAGAAAAACTCTGTAAACATAGTCTGTCAAAGACTTCTCTATATGATTTCTTCTCAGGAAAAGGAAGGAAGGAAATCGGAGAGAGGAACGAGAAAGAAAGAAGAAATGAAAGCAAAATGATGGAGGGCAGGAAAGATTCCTGGTACAAGTGTGAAATCAAAATAATAGACTCAGGATGGTGAGATGCATGTGAACGGAGTGTGACGTGGGCAACCCCCACAAATAGACCTTCCGTTAAAAATAGCCTTTGTCTAAATGTGGAAAGGGTGTAAATATAGTAGCGGTTTCGGCTTACTACAGAGCGCCCCAGCTCCAAGTAACAGAGGCTTATTATAGGACGCGTGCGTCAGCAGCAGGAGAGAGGGGAGGGCAGGCAGACAACCCCGGGGTGTGGGTACAGTACCCACCTCACTGCAGGGAGGGGTCAGCCAGCCGGCAGCTCCCCGCTGTGAAGCGGGACGTGGATTGCTCTGAAATGCTCTCACAGAACTCTGCTGGGCAGAAAACTCCAGCTGAGCTGGGAAAGGACTGACGGAAGGGAGGAAGTAAAGAACCACCGTGCTGTAAAGGATCTGGGGAGGATTGTCTTGGAAACGCTGCTCATTTTCATCTGGAGTTTCACCCGGCAGTGCATTCACTGTCCAGCAGGCTGCTGGCTCCTGACACTGCAGGAAGTTTTCAAACGAACCACCAACCTGTAGACAAATCAGTTTCCTCGGCCCAGAGTACAGGGGACAAAACCCCCAGAAACCTGTGAAAATGCCAGAAAAGAGTTTGATTCAAGTCTTTGGGGAAAAAAAGACTTTAGGTTTTTAGCTTTATGTCTCTGGTATCGTTTAGTAGGTCATGCCGGGCATGGAGGCTGGATGACTGATTGGACAGCTGGGTGTGGTGGAGGATGATGCTTTCCTGATCTAAAGCACAGCCAAGGGGCAACAGTTCTGGGAAGTGCATTGCTCTCCATTCTCTGGATGGAGTGGCCAAGGGTTGACTGCCTGTGTAGGTGCTAAGACATGCTCTGGCTGTATGTTTCCCATCTAACCCCTTTAGAATCTGTCACCCTTTAACCCAGGTCATCTCTCCTCCCTGCTCAGCACATGTTCTTGCATATATCACATTGTATGACAAATAGCTCACACACACACACACACACACACACACACACACACACACACACACATGCTATTCAATTAGAAATCTGAGGCTCATTTCCAGCAATAGCCCTCACACTTGCTTTGTTCCCACTCTGGCCCCTTGCTACCACTGTGTCTCTCCATTTGCAGGGTATAGCCCTCTGGCTTCTTTTCATTCCCTAACCTTCAGTTTGCATCTTGGATCTAAGACAGACTTGGTTCCTCCAGGAGGATCTTCAACTTCTTCTCAGGCATGACGGGCTTGCTCTCTGGTTCTGCCAGCTTGGGTGACCAGCCACTGATTTAGCTCTTGCCCCGGGACTGATGCCCTTATCATTGCTCATCTACACCAATACTTGAGACTGGTCCTGTCCCTCCTGCCTCTCTCCAGCCTCATCTCAACTGCCCTGTAAAGCACCTTTCGAAAATGCAGGCCCAGTGGTGTCACTGCCCCACTTAAAATGTTGACAATGGCTCCCTATGGCCTATAGGACAAAGTCCACACCTTGTAAAGGTCTGACTTGCCCCCCTATCTGTTTTTCCAGCTCTTTGTCCTGCTACCCTACACCATGCAGTCCACCCACAGGCTCTGGAGATGAGCTCTTGTGCCCTGGGCATATCCCCTATTTGAGCCTCTGCCGGAGACCAGTCCATTTCCTTAAGCTGCTACACTTCTCCAAATTTCTGGACATCAAAAGCCTATCCACTTTCCAAGACCCCAGCTCCAGAAAGCCCCACCTCTTTGGGAAGCCTTTCTGGATCTCTTCTCCCACAACCAACGTCTCTTTTTTTCAATCCTACCCCACATTCTAAGTCACTTTTGAATACTTGGAAAATGAGTTGAGGCCCAGTACCACATGTGGCCGAGGTGACCTCCCATGTGCTCCAACAGAGCCTGTATATTTCCCTCTCAGAATGCTTATCGTTCTGTGTTGAGCTGCCTGATTACCCAGTGGCCTCCCTGAATGGACTATGGCTCTCCTAGGGCAGGGTCTGGATGACCTTGTTCACGCTGTATCCACACTGCCTAGCATAGTGCCTGGTTTATTTCACTAAAGGGAACAGGCCTCCAGGGCTCTCTACTTCTGCAATAGACTGAATGTTTGTGCCATGCCTCCCACCACCCCCAATTCCTATGTTGAAACTCTAATCCCCAATGTGATGGTATCTGGAGATGAAGCCTTTGGGAGGTAGTTAGGATGGAGCCTACATGATGGGATTCCTGCTTTCTCTCTCAGCCACAAAAGGACACAGCAAGAAGGCAGCAAACCAGGAAGAAGGCTTTCACCAGAACCTGACTATGCCAGTACCCTGATCTTGGACGTCCAGCTTCCAGAACTGTGAGAAATGAATGACTGTTGTTTAAGCCACTCAGCCTACTGCATTGGCTATAACAATCCAAGCACATGAAGACAACTTACTGACCTTTTACAGAAGTTCCTATCCGTTTTCAGGCTGCTCTGCTATTTTCCACTGAGCCTGCCATTGGCCTGTGATACAGGTATAAGGACCAACCACATACAACCCTGAGATGCTGGGCCTGGAGTCAGGAGAACCAGGTTAGAGTCTTACCTCCGCCTCTTCCTAGCTACCTGCCCTTGGGCAAGTCATTTTACCTCTCGGAACAGTATTTCTGGGCTGTGAAAAGGCATAACACTGCTGTGAGGATTAAGTGAGAGAGCAGAGCTGAAAGCATCTGGCAAATTGTACCAGGCTCTCCACACATCGGGGCCATTCATACAGCCCTCACCCACTTACGGCTGTGCTTTGGAAAGCTGCCCAGACACCAGTGATGTTGACTCCAGCTGCCATTTGGGCCCATAAGAATATCCTAGAAAGTACTTTTGCCACCTCTCCGCGTTAACAGCTTGAAATCTCCAGACACTTATGGTTACCAGAACCCTTTTGAGTACACGATGGTTTTCTTTCTCAAAATCCTTGAAAAGAAAATAGGCTTGAATGGCAGTCAGAACTGGCAGAATTTGGACTCTCATTGTGAACTGAGGAAGGAGGCTGTGAAAGGAAATGGGAAGAAAGTGGATATGCTGATAGGCAGGCTGGGGCTCTTCCAGGTAAGTCTACCTGCCCTGGCCCCAAGTGGCCCTCCTGGGGTTGGCTGGATCTGCAGGCTCCGAGGATACAGAACTAACAAACAGCCTGGAACACCTAGCATTTGGGCAGACCGTATCTTCTGCCCAGAAGGTGTTAACACAGGGGAATGAGCCGGCCTGTCGGGTCAGCAGGGCCCAGCTCCCGCCTCTGTTTTAACAGAGTAGATTTGAACAAGTCTCCTAACTTCTTAGAGCCTCTGTTCTTCAACTGAAAAATGAGGATTGTTTAGACAAAAATCCATATCTAATGTGATCGTTTATGAAAATCTCAAGCACAATACCTGTGCTCAATAAATAGTAATTGAGATTGATTCTAAATCGATCTATCCAGACTAGTATTCCATACTGCCAGGAAACAAGCAAAGACAAATGGTTTAGAAAAGGGAAGTGTTGGAGTAGATTTTTGTTTAAACATCTCCCACATAGGACAAAACAAACTCCATAGGGCAGGCTAAAAAAATTTGCTATGGGAGCAAGAATTTGGGCGAAGGACAAGGAAATGGATCACTTGTAGGATTTTACTAGAAGAATCAGGGCCTCAAGTTGCTTAGCATCTCAAAAATTTGTGTTGTAGCCTATTATATAGAAATTCGTACAGCTAGGATGCAATATATGTTTCCAGTTGATACACACTAATAGAATTATATTGGGGGGTTACTTCTTGAAATATCTCCCTTCATCAGCTATCTATAATCGATCTATACTTCTCTATGTATATTTCCCTCCTCTGTCTTAATTTTTCTTATATATGCACACATATGTGGTTTCGTGCAATAACTGGTCACATGAGTAGGTGGGGTTGGGTGTGGTGGAGAATACAAAAGTTCAGATTTTGAAAAAAAAATTCCTGGTTCAATCAGTGTCTCTGCATTGTATTATCTGAGTGGTATGTTGGGGAAAACACAGCTAATACCCAGACATCTATCTACTTATCTACCTCAAAGATGGTTGCAAAGATGAGAGATACTCGTCTTTGTGTAAAATGTTTAGCATAGTGCTAATAATGTCATTGTATAAATTCACATACACATACACAAAAATTCTCATCCAGATATGCAAATATACCCATTCATATACATGCACACTGACAAATAAGCATACATACCTACACATCTGCACATTCATGCACAGATAGAGACACAGGGCATGTGGACCTTTGCTATATAACTTAATCAAGAGGTGACAAATATCGTATTGTCCTAAGATGTCAGTGAGCGTGAGTTCCTATAATGTTCCGGGTGAGGAGACTGTGGGTGTGGGACACAAGGCTCCTGGATTGGAGGTTTGGGGCTGAGACCAAGTACCCGACATGGATACCCAAGTGAAAGAGGTCAAGATGGAGTTGGTGTGGTGGCCATGAGAATATGCCTTGTAAACGGGGAGCCAAATTGAGCAAGGGCCCCAGCTGCCATGCACTCATATTTGAGGCCACACTTCCTTTGGGCTGTTTCCAGCCAACCAGTGATGGAATGTGGCAGGGATACTAAGGCACGTCAGTCTCCAAGGGACAGGGGCTCTTCTGACAGTTTACTTCAGCCTGAGGACTTCCTGACATCTTTCCTGAACCCTCCTAGAGCATAAGACAGTCTAGCACGCTTCTGCCCAACCTTCTTTCTCTTCTTCCCACATTTGAGTCTGTGGTGTGATGGCTCTCTCGGCCTCTCCCAGCTCACTCCCCATTTTCTCTCAGGTGTTTCCCCAAGTAAAATCGTCTGCTTCTGATACCAAGGGGAGTATGGAATCCCAAGTCACAGAGGAGCTTAGGATTAATAAGTCCCAGGAGCTCAAAGAAGAGAGAGCTTAGATTGGTGTCCCTGATCGCTCATGCTGGACCCCATTTAACCTACACAACCACATTGCCTGGCAGCGCTGATTAGCACCCGGTAAGATAAGGAGACCTATGTTCGGGAAGCTCTATGACTAGCCCAAGATCACAGGATCAGAAAGTCACAGAGCCTGGTCAGGAACACAGCCTTCCTGACTCCCAAACTCCTGCTCATCTTTGCTCTGCGCTGCCCACTGGACATCTTACCTAGAGCTTCCACAAAAATGATGTCATATCCTCAATTTCCCCCGTGATGAGGCAGAGTGAGTTCACCCCATTCCACAAATGAGAAGCTGAGACTCAGAGAAGAAAGATCAGTTGCCCAGGGTCACTCGGTTAGCAAGTGTCAGGGCAGGAATTATAACCCAAGTCTCCTGCCTCACAACCCTTTTGTTCCCCTTCCCCACTACTTTAGTTCCTGCAGAAAACAAAAACAAAAAACCCTAGAATCTCTTGTTCTGCCTTCCACTCCTCACAAATTCTCATTTCTCTACTCTTCCTGGGAGCACAGGGCAAGGGAGGGCCTGCCTGGCTGTGCCTGGTACACAGCAGCCTGGGGTCCAGCCTGGGGGTGTGGGGAGAAGCTCCTGCTCTCCCCGTTGGAAACCCGCCCTCTGAGCCTTCTTCCTTCTTTCTTGAAAGTGCTCTAGAGTTTCTGTGCTCACAATGCTTTTCTTTGGAAGGCTGCCCTCTGAGGGTTGCCATGGCGACTATTTTGGTACTGCATGCTAGAAAAAGCCGAGGCACCTGCTGGTCACACCACCAAAACTTGTCTCTCTGAAAAATCAGCAGATGGCATTTGTCAGAAATTCCTACTTCTTGATTAATTTGGGGAAGAGAAGAGCGTGTGGCAGTGCTGATATCCTTTAACCCGGACTGACTGACTCAGTGTTTTGGGGAGGACGTGAAAGCACTATGCACAAATCCCATGAGCCTGCTTTGAAGTGCTAGGTTGTTTAGCTTCTCCAGAGAGGCTAAGCAGTTTGGTGATTTGAATTCTAGCAGATAAACACAAGAGGAGGACCATGGTGTTGGTTTCCTATGAAGAGGAGTTGGAATTTCAGGGCCATTTCTAGAAAAGCCCATTCCTCACTTCTTGTAACTTACATGAACTCCCAAACATACCTTCGGTTGACTCTAGGTTTTTTGAAGTGAAAAACTCCTGAGTTTGATTCAAATCTCATCTCTACCACCTATTAATTGGATGACCCTTGACCAATCCCTCAGGCCGTCTAAACCTCAGTTTCCTTGACTGTAAAACAGTGATGATGATAGTATCCCTCTCACAAGATTGTAATAAGGATTAAATGAGATTGGTATTATTACTATTATTTTTATTCAGTTTAGGCATGAAAGGATTGACCAATCCATATGTTCACGTAATTTTTACATATAACGGTGCTCATAAAAATAAATCAATGAATTTCACTGTCTCAGTCTAGGTAGTTAAATTACAGTTGGAGCAACATAGAAAATTCCCCCAAACTTGTGAGTGCACAGTGTACAGTGTGTCTCTAACTTAACTGTTAACTCGTTCTGCTTTTCTAGGAACTGGTTTCACCCCTCTCTCACATTCTAGCTTGCAGTTTGCAACACGGTTTGTTCCCAGTGTTACTTAGCAAACTTTGTAATTGTGAGCTGGTTCCATAAGCATACGTTGACTACCAGCTCTTAATTTTGGGTTACGTGCTTTCAAAACCAGTTATGTAGTTTTCCACCCTTCTTTCACCTTTAGAGTTTCTATGGAGAATGAACCTCTGGTTCTAAAGGAGGCCTCCTGATTAGTCAGGGCTGGCAGAACTTGGGCGACCATTCTCTCCTCCTGTGGCCATGACAGACATTGCTAATCAATCATTGTATTCTTCCACTGAGCCACAAAGGCCCTGGGAACCTTCCTGAAGATAGTGCTGAAGGTATCTACTGCTAATTCATCAGAGTTAGCACAGGAAAGGAAAGAAAATCTTCATTAACTGGAGTGTGGGGGAAAGAACACTGGAATGAAAAGCAGGAAAGCTAATGCTAATCCCAGTTCAGCCTTTAATGAGCTATGTGAACTGGGACTAATCATTTTCTTCTCTGAATTTCCATATTTGAAATGAGCTGAAAAGAAGAAAGAAAGAAGAAAGAAAGAAAGAAAGAAAGAAAGAAAGAAAGAAAGAAAGAAAGAAAGAAAGAAAGAAAGAAAGCAAAAGAAAAAGAAGGAAAGAAGGAAGGAAAGAAGGAAGGAAGGAAGGAAGGAAGGAAGGAAGGAAGGAAGGAAGGAAGGAAGGAAGGAAGGAAGGAAGAAAAAAGGAAGAGAAAGAGAGAAAGGAGCTGAATAATCTTTAATTCCTTCTCACTCTAAAAGTCTCCATATTCTCGCCATCCACCCCACCCACCACCCCTCACCACATACACACTCTCTTCCATCAGGTGGGCTTCCGATACACAACACAGGCTCTGATCTGTTCCTTTTTGGGACTTGTCCAAATGATCAGATGTTATCAAACATCCTGGGGTGGCTGAGTGCTAAATAAAACATTCTCAGATGCTTAGAATTACCAGATCATAGCATTTCTGAGCTTAAAGTCACCTCAGAGCACACTGAGCTGAATCTTCCATATTAAAAATGAGAAAACTGGATCAAGAGAGGTTCAGCGACTTCTCTGAGGTCACACAGCAAGTTACTGATTTGATCTGGTCTCCATCTGGAGATCCATCAGGTCTGAGAATAGGTCGTCTCGAGTCATGTGAGCTAGGCTCAATGGAAGAATTCAGTTCAGAAGTGGAACAGGAGGAAAGGGGGCCGCTCAGGACGTACCCTTTCACCACAGGGGCAGTGGGTGTGTGCAGTTTGGGGATGTCAGAGTGTGAGGTTTTGGTGTTCAGTGCTCAGCATGTTTGGTGAACTCCATAGTGTCTATGCCCAGGAGTGTTGCCAGTGTGTGGGGGTCTTTGAAGATGTAATTTCACTTTGTGGTTTGGGCATCTTCTTGGCTGGCTACCTTTATGCTGCACTCTTTGGCTGTCTTGGGGATTCTGTGAACTATCTAATATTCATTAATAAATTCTCTTTCCATTGAAATGAGCTAGGGTGGATTCTGTTGTTTATACCAAGAGTCCTGACTGGCACACCAACCCTTGAAAGAAAAGAGAATTCTAAATATAAATGCCACTTTGAAGACACTTGTTAATCCTCTGTCTTCTCCTCCACCCTCCTGCCTTTCCTGTCATGCCTGTCAAACTCGTCAAGACAGCGCATCATTGAAGCATTGTGAGACCTGTGAAAAAGGATATGTTGAATCTAAATTCCTACAAAATGACACTAGTTGTTTGAAAACGCTTATAAAGAGCCTGTGCTCCTCAATGGGGAAGGTTAAGAATCTCAAGAGTTTGTGAAGGCTGCCAGGGGTAGGGTCAAGTCGAGTTCAGATGCCCCTTTAACTCCTCTCCTCCCACCTGCCCCATTATAGATTTAAAATATTAGCAAGAATAATGTGGGGGAACTTTCATTGGCTCATGTATGAATTTGAATTAGAATCGACTCCCAAGTAGACTGTCCTGTTCTTTCTCTAGATCTCTCATTGGAAAGATTCGTGCTTTGCAGCATGAGGTACCTACAGATTCATTTGCTTGGAAGGATAACGACATGCACATGCAATTACAGACAATCCCAAAACAAACCAAAAAGGGCAGGAGAGGAAATAAAGAACAGCACAGCAAAGGGAGGCTGAAAACCTCTAGAGCGAGTTCTCCTTACCAAAACTCCATAAATGGCTATCGTTCTTACAACTCTTTTGGCTATGAATCCCAACGAACGGGGGTGGTAATGGATGGAGCACAGACTCAGATAAACCTGAGTTCAAGTGCCAGCTCCAACACTCACAAGGTGTGTGATCTCAGGCTGTTCAGACAGATTCTCTAGTCTCTGTGAGCCTTGATTTCCTTTATTTTCTCTATTGTATTAAGTCTATATAATATTTAATTTAATTTTATGTATATTAAATATATATCTAATCTCCACTGCATTCTCATTGTTTGTGATAGTTGTGTTCTATAATGTCTCTGGGAACATTATATTAACAAATACTGAACGGCTCATCTCCTAGGAGAAATACAGGGCAAGATTCCAGCGAGCCTCTGGCTACACTTTCTTCAACTGTAAAACACGAACTTATTTATGTGTATTTCTGTATAGAGATACGTTATTTGATATTATTGTTGATTCATTAACATTGAACTTCCTGGCCAACAGCACTATCACTCATGCATGAACGAAGCTCATTTAATACATGTATTCTCTCTATAAGGCACATCACAGCCTCCTTGTGCACTTTGCTTAGGGACATTTTAGACAGCAAAATCACTAACAAAAAAAAGAAGCACCGAGATGCGTGGCATCAAATAGGATACTTGTTAGCAGTATGAGTGCTGAAACAAGAAGGCAGTGTCTCCTTGTTTGACCTCAGCTGGAAATGTGTGTGACAGGCAACTCAGATTTTTCACCACTCTGCCCAGTTTTTGTCTGCAAAAACTGCTGTATTGATTTTATGTTACAAATAAATTTTAACGAGTGAGTGAATTCGCACATATGGAGTCTGTGAATAATGAGGATTGACTATGTATAAATTTATATACTGCTACCTTACCTCACATAGTTTTTGTCAGGACCAAATGCATAGAATACATCATAAACCAAATGCACTGTATAAATGAATGTAATAGTTCTATAATGCATGTGGCTGGCAGATCCCAGCTCACTTTTCAGGCATGAGTTCAGGTGTCACCTCTTCCAGGAAGTCTGACACCAAAGGCAAAGACCTAACTGTAAATACAAACTAGAACACGTTCCCTAGATGCCTGGATGGAAAGGAGGGTGAAGAAAATCAAGAGGAAAACCCTTTGCCTCATCCAATTTCTCACATTCTCCAGGAACCTAGGTGCATACATTGCCAAGTGGCAAAGTCAAGATATGCATCCAGGATCATCCAGAGTTAGCAGCCTTAACCTCTAGAATATACTAATACCAAATTTTGTCATATCGTCATTGAAACAAAAACACGTCACTCAAAAATTCCTGGAGAGAACTTATGGACCCTTGAGAATACATCTCTGTACCTTCCCCCATGACCCCATTGATTTATTGGCATTCCTGAAAAGTGTCCTAAAGGCTGTAAGCCCCCTTTGCTGTCCCCTTCACACCATCATCTTCACCGTCAAGGAGAAGATAGTGACATGATGGCTCCAATATAACACAAGATGACAACTGCATGGGATGAAGCTGGGAATGAGCTGGCTTTCTGGAAGATTAAGGATGAAGATGCAAGCTAGGAACAGGCTGAGTATCAGCAGACACTACCAAAGAGGCTGCCGAGATGGGGACACTCTCTGATGGGATACTGGGGAGATGGGACACTCACCCCAGCCCTGTTTCCCCTCTGCTGCCTGCGAGGTTATGAAGATACGGTTTTCCTGTATAGCAGCAGTATTTCCTACAACCAGTAACCTCTGAAACTTATTCAGTCCACAAACATTTACCAAACACCTACTGTATTCTAGGATTTGTATGAACGGTTGGGCGTACTGACATTAGTATTAGGGTACAGTCATATCCTATTTATCTTAAGAGAGATAGTTGGGCCCAGTGGTTGAGAGTATGTATTCTGGAACCTAGCTGGCTGACTGCCTGGGTTCCAGTCCCTGTGTTATTTAGGAAAGTTGCTTGGCCTCTTTGTGCCTCAGTTTCCTCATATGTAAAAGAGAGAAAATCCTAGTACTTACACTGAGCTGAAATGAGATAAAATAGTTAATACCTGCAAAGCTTTAGGCCAGTGCCTACCATGTAATGAGTGCTCATTAAATATTAGCTGTTATTGATTTAAGTGAGCCAATCCTACGAGAGAGAGAGGAAATTGTTAGCAACTATGCAAGCCATTCTTTCAAAGTGCTATGCTTCCGAGGACATGCAAGGTGGGATTTTTAAGTATCATATAGATTAAGTGTGAATTTCCCCTTATGAACATTCTGTAGAAACTAACCCTTACATAAGAGAAACCTCACTATATTATTTATTATTATTATTATTATTATTATTATTATTATTATTATAGTAATAGTAGTAGCAGCAGCAAATATTTACTGAGTATATATGTATTAGGCTACAGTGCTAAGTGTTTTTAAACTAAGTGTTATTGCACTGAGTATTATTTAATCTAATTCACAGAATAATTGATACTATTCCCATTTTCGGATAAGGAAACTAAAGCATAGAACAGTAAAGCAACGGGTCCAGAGTTACAGCTGACACATGGCCAGGTGAGGAGGCAAACTCAGGTTTTATAAAGGCAAATGCTGAGTCTTAGCTATACTGTCCTTTGGGAACTCACAGTGGGCAACTGGAATTTTTAAACACATAATCCAAATGGGGTGGAAGAAAGCTGGAAGGGATGACATTGTAATTAAGCATTTCACGAGCCTGTTCTCTCCCTCCGCTCTTTTGTTGGTGCCTGGATGGCAGGGACCAGATCTTACCCATCCTGGTTTGTCTTGCACCAGTGAGGTGCTCGGTAAATATTGCTGATTTGCTTGATTCGAGTGAGATATAATGATTCTTTCAGATGGCTCTGCGTGTCTGAGCTAATGATTTCTCTAGTGTGGATTACAAGCCCTAAGGGTATGATATGGTTTCTGAAATTGGAGCCAGAAATGACAGTCTCTGTTTAAGGATGTAAGAAAGCTCAAAATAGGAATGATGTTTATTGCAGGCAAATTAGCTTAATGTGGTCTCCTTTGATTTTTGGGTCATTTACAACTGGCTACCTTGGATTCTTCTATATTCCAAAAAGTTCCTGCCTGTTCTGGTTCTCTGAGTCATGAACTGAAAATGCGAAATAAGAAGGCAGATTGTATCTTTGCAATGAAAACCCCATAGGCATTTCGTATGTAATAGCGAACTCTGCACCCACCTGACCCCTCCCCCTATCCCTATGCTCCTGCCTCTGCTTGGGACGCACCCAGGGGAAGCAAGATCACTGCCGTTCATTCCATTTGGGGGAAGTTCTAAGCCTTAGGTCCTCTTACTAAGTGAAAGCTGCCTGCCTAGAGCTGCCTTCCACTCATCCTGCCTCCTCGACCCATTCCTTTGCCTCATGACAGCCCTTTAGAGATTAGACATTCGCCACTGCCATATTCGTGGTTCCTTTAACCATCCATCATATAGTATTATTTCCAGTCCCCTCGCAACCTAGTCAGCTGAAGTGATGTAAGCGTGAGGCCCAGAACTGATCATGGTACCCTAGATATAATTTATCTAGCACAATAAACCTGGATCATGCGCTTTAAAACAACTATCTCGTTTCTGCAGCCACACCCCGCCTTTGATGCAGCTCGGATATACAGTGAACTGAAGCCCAAAGTTCTTCCTCTTGCTACTGCTGTCAGGGCAGATGGGCAGTGACCACAGTAAGAAACATCAATCCTAGGACTCTGAGAGCCAGTGGGAAACCGCCCTGAGTGGGGAAACAACAGCGGTGAGCCTCTCCTTGCACAGGTCCCTGGAGGTACAGACCGGATTCACATGACGGGAACCAGCGCCCAAGAGAACAGGCAGCTGAAGAAGGCCTTGAAAAAGGGCAGTGGCGCGGGGTTAAGAGATGTGGGTTTGAAGTGGAGGTACCAGCACCTCTGCTCAAAGGGAGGAGACATCGCAAGGTCAAGTGTCACATAGCCTAACAATGTTGGGTGACCAAGAAACACCAGTCTGACATCCAGAAAGCAATGACAACCTATTTACATTTTTACCGAAGTCTCTTTTACATAGGCAAAATGGAACGATTTCATTGAGTGAGTCATAGAAAAACACTTCTTTGCCTGTGTATCTTCCCAAAGTGTGCCACACATTAATAGCCACACCATTCCGCCATCTGGAAGCTCCCTCTTCCCCCTCCTCTCTTCCCAAACCTGTAAACCACACTTCGGATATGGAGGAGGACCAACCAACCAGCAGGAGCAAACCAAACTCTTGTTTCTCTCTCTCCTTTCTTGCTTCCTTCTTTAACTGTGTTGTTCACATTTACTCTGTTCTGCCTAGAGTTGCTTTAAAAGTTTTCAAAAGCATATAAGATGCATGTTTGTGTGGGAAAAGACTGCGCTTCTAAAAGCAGTGTTTATTCACCTAAGCAAGTGAGCCCTCTGTCTCTTCCTACCCCTCAACTCACACCGTGGGAGCTTGTAGGGGCTTGGGGCAGGGAGTGAGGGCAGGACTAACACAAAAAAGCTTGGGTTCACATTCAGCTCAGCCTCTTTCTTGTTACTTACGTGATCCTGATAAGTCATTTAACCTTTCCGAGCCTCAGTTTCATCATCTGCAAAATGGGACGACATACCTACCAAAGGAAGGTTAGATAGGATAATGAATGGAAGGCATCTAGTATGTGGCTGGAAACGATATATCTCTTCCGTAGAAAGTCACATTCAGTCTACAACATTGTGCTGGGGCCTAGGGGATGTGCTCACATGTCTCAGGCTGAATCTGCTTCCTAGGAAAATTCCTGATATAGTAATACCTCTAATAGAAAGTAGAGCATGCTGAGAAGACAGTACGGGATTGTGAGAGAGATGAGGATAGGCAGGTCCTGAAAGGCTCCCTGGAAAGGTGAGATTTGAATGGGTCCCTGCTGGATGGTCAGATTTGGCTATAAAGGTGCCTGCACAGAAGAGAGAGTTGTAGCACAGAGTGAGTAGGTGGTAGGGCTGGAAAGCAAATGGAAGATGAGTATTAGTCTGGTTAATGACTAACTTTATTGTCCCAGAGTTTGAATTACAAACAGGTCCTCTAAATGGACTTTTGCACAGACTCACAGGTATGAGCAAAATCCAGTCCAGAAAGCGTTAATGCTTACTCCCATTCCCCCAAGACCAAATGAGAAGAAAGAGAGCGGTTACAAGGCAGAGAGGGATCACTGCTTCTCACTCTCCCATGCAGGCGTGGGGCCAATGACTCCAATGGAGGATGGAGATATTCTGACAGCCCACAGTCCCCAATAAAGCTGGTTCTTCTGCACCCATTTACGTACCCAATAACAGGATCTGGTGTGGGTATCATTGCCTTAGGCTCTCTCAGAGGGATAGTGGTCAACGCTTCTCTTTTATGGAGCCAGCTGGCCCTCTAACTTTTATTGACAGTCATCTATCAATCAAGCGTGGACTATTTAGGGAAGAGTGACCATCAGTTTATTAAAAATGTATGGCTAAAAGCCTATCACACTTTTACCATTTCAAGCATAGCACTGGCTCCGATATATAAACTCCTGGTGGTATCTGTCATCTTTATATTTAAAGCCTGCGAGCTTCAACAACTTTAGGATAGCGTTATCTGCTTATGGATTCCAGGTCCCAAAAAGAGGATTTCCCAGACCTCTTATTAAGGCGTATGAATGCCAGGTTCAGGCAGCTGGAGGGTCTTCTCGTAGGTTCAAGAGAAGGTATGTGAGATGTGGGGTGGCAAATAGAAGGCCCAGGAAGGAGAAGAGAGTAGTGGCAGACAGATAGCTGGGGACAGGCTTGGGGCATATTGTAATTACTCAGAGGAAAGGTGAGGTGCTGGGCCAGGCAGGGAGCAGAGAAGAGAATAGACTCAAGAAATAAAGTCAAGGATAGACCATAAATGTAAAGAGGTGAGACAGGTGCCAACCACAGGGGAAGTCTTTAAGGAAGAGGTCGGCCACCTATTGCGTGGCAGTAAAATGAAGGAGATCCCTTCCATTTGATTCTGTTTTCTCTGAACAAGAGGAGAATTAATTCCCTTGGGTTAAAATGCTGGAGTAGAGGTGGGTAGAGGGCAAGGTGCCTAAGTGCCTCAGATAAAGTGCCTGGGGTGGTGATGGAGGCTGGAACCACAGGGCTGGGGTGGCCACTAAGAGCTCTGGGGGTGGGGGTGCTCTCCCTCTTCACACCTTCCACTCCTTTGAGTCTCCCCTTAGAAGCAAAGTGCTAAGTACAGATGAAGATAACCAACTAGACCACAAAGAAAGAGGCTGAGTTGCTCTAGGGTCTTCAGAAGGCAGAAGCCATTTAGGTGATTATTGCTTCCTGGAAAATGGCAGGTTTGCTTCAGGCGATCACTGGAAAATGATGGATGTGAAATGCCCAGTGAAAGAGCAGGTATGTGCTCAATGTCAATTCACTGTTTCCTTCCTTTTTCGCATTTTAAAAGGCATTTCCCACTTTAGAATGTTTAGGCTGGAAAAGATCATGTAGTCAGATCCTAACATTTTGCCACGGGGAAAAGAGACAAGTACATTATGGAATGATGGGTGCTCCGACAGAAAGAGGAGAGTCATATGGGAACACTAGTGACAGGCACTTAATCCTGGCAGAGGTCAAGGGTGACCTCCCCAGGGAGGCTCCCTAACCCAGATGTAGGAAGGGGATTCAGGAGTCCCAGGACACTCTCCACAGGCTGCGACAGCCACTGGACTTCATGGATCAGCGTCACCCACTGCCCACACAGCTTGCCTCACCCAGCGCGTTACTGTCTCCCTCCCTCTTTCACCCCCAGGCTCTCTGCTGGGCTTCTCCCACGCTGGCTCTGAGCCCTGGCCACCCCTGGGAATGGTCTTACAAGGTGGAAAGCTCTTAGGATACTTTACTAAGATGAAAATTTCATTGTGGAAAATCTCCCCAGGCTCCAACCGCTGACTCATCCCTTGAACCTTGTCCAGGAAATCAGTTTCCAAGATTGCACAAACTCACATGCAGAAAAGCTATCAATATGTTCGCATTTGTATCCATGTCAATCTCTTTTCCTTATTCCTTGATATAATGAGTTATCTAATTATGGTGACATCTGTTGAGGAGGAATCTAGTTTCCCTCTCCCCACTCAGAACCCAGTACAGGGCTCCTTTGGGGGAGATCACATGCTGTGGAGTTTGTGGGAGAGAGGCAGAACCCCAACAGGAATCAGCCGTGGCTGCCACATGGCTTTTGTTATCCCCAGTAGCCAGCTACTCTTCACCAGTACCACTTCGGAGATGGGCAGACCCACGGACTGAGCTGATATTAGAACTATAAACTCACTGCTCACAGGTCTCTGTATTTCCAGCCCAGGCTGAGTGAAAAGTCAGGACAGAAGGCAGCAGAACGTGTGCTGGTTGCTTCAGCTTTGTCTAATAATGAACAATATGCTTTATTTTAACCTAGAAATGAGTTTACCTTGGTTAACTACCATGTGACCTGGAAATTAAGGTATCTACAACTCCTCCCATTTTGTGTCAGCATTCCTCAAATCCAGATTGTAAGGCTTTGCCAACATTCATTCATTCACCCATTCATTCATTCAAAAACTATTTGTTGAGCACCTACTAGGCAGTAGGGGGTCCTAAGGTAAGTGAGCACAATCTTAGGAGAATTTAATATCCAGTGATGCAATGGATAGCCATACAGGAAGATGGTGCCCAAGACTTGAAGAGGGTGCAGAGAGAGACTTAAAAGACTGGGCCATCAGTTTAAGGCTCCCCTTTTGCCACAACCCCAAGTGTCTTTAGAAATCACAGAGTCTTCACTTCTCATGCTGAACCCCAAAAGACTTGCAATGGCACAGCCTAATGTGCCAACAACTTCCCAGTGAACTTGGATTTGTTTAGCTGGTGCTGCCCAATGTTCCTTTCCCAGGAAAATTCTGACCTGGTTTGATCCATGTTTTAAAGCTTCCTCTGTCTCTGGGATAACTATGTCTTCTGTACATAATTCTGACAGAATTTCTCTTCCGGATGTGTTAGTCCTAACTAAGGTGAGGAAACAGGACCCACTTCGCACATGAGCACTCACTGAGTTCGATAAGATCTTTCTCTATGCCCTAGAACTGAGCGTCCTTTGGAAGTATTTTTTCAATTAAAAAAATTCTTCCACTCATTTTTCTAGGAAATTCCTAATGGTGTAGTCACTAAAAACCAAGACTCTTGAGAATTTAGTGATCCCAATAATAGAACTGTAACCGTAAGGCTAGATAGGACTTTCAAGATCATTTAATCAAATCTCTTCATTTTTTCAGTGGAAAGATCAAGGCACAGAGCTGGATTTTGAAACTCTGCAGTTTCAAAACGCTGCAGGGTTTGCTCCATGTTCCTTTTGTACTAGGATTCTTAGGTTCCTTCTATTACCCACGTGGTTTATTTTTCCTTTTAAAGATCAAAGTATCTTTGGATACAGTTAATACTTTGTTTACAGTATCATAGTTAAATTCCACTTTACAGGTTGTATTCATTCATTTATTCATTAATTATTTATTGATTCATTCTAAAATACTTACTGAGCCCATACTATGTGAATATATCTTGTTACTCACTGAGGAAAACACAGAGAATAAGGCAGAGTCCTTGTCCTCAAAAGGCTCAGATCTATTGTAGGAGATAGACATGGACACGAATAACTCTAATACATAGTAATAATAATAATAACCATTGCTTATGTAGAGCTCACCATATTCCAGGCACTGTTCTAAGCCTATTACACATATTAATTCATTAAATCTTTACAGTGAACTTCAGAGAAAGGTATTATCATTATCCCCATTTTTATCAATGAAGAAATAGAGGTGCAGAAAGACTAAAGGATTTGTCCAAAGGCACAGAGCTAGCAAGTGGTAGAGCTGTGGTTTGAATCCAGAGAATCTGGTGCTAAAATAAAAAGTGATCAATGCAATTAGAGGATAACATTTGAAGGGGTGTGAAAGCTCTGGGGAGGATTTAGTTCCCTTCCAGGTGGGGAAATTAGGGAAGGCTTCACGGAAGAAGTGGCACCCAAGTGGGGTTGCCGGATTTAGCGAATAAACGTACTGTGCTGACTTGGTGACAACTTGATGCAGAGGTAAACACAAGAGGCAACTGCATAGTTGACCATATGTGCAAAAGAGGGACATTCTTAGGAGCGACACTCCAACTGCTGTCCTTACGCTGAAGACTCGCCCACTCCTTCCAAGCCCTCACTCCCATTTCACCTGGAAAGAGAGATATGATCACGTCACTCTCTGCTTAAAACCTTTTAGCAGTTCCACAGTGCCCTCATGATTCAGTTCTGACTCTTTCACCTGAGATTCGCCCCCTCCCTCATTTAATCACATCCATTTGCTCATTCATTCCATTTCTCAACCTTAGAGCAGATGAACTTTCATCACCATAACAACCGACTCCTCAAAAATCTTCAGTGGTTTCCCATTGCCAAATGGTGCCAATTTTCCAGTCTGGCTTTCAAGGCTGTCCACAGTCCAGACCCTCATATCCAACCCCCTCTCCTTAAAGAAACAATCTTCTCTAACTAGGTCCTTCAGAATTCAAGAGCACATCCTGCTCATGGTCAGCCCCACACCTTGGCCCATCACATCTCAGAAAATGAGAGTCCTCCTTCTATCTGGCTCCACCTATTCCCTCCAGCCTGACTCAAGTCGACCTCCCCCCTCCACAACTCTTTCAGCCTTTGCTAATCTCTCTTCCATGCCCAACACTGTGGTAGGTCCTCAGTTCTCTTCCCTGCAGAGCAGCTGTACACCCCTTTATTTCCACAGGGGTGTCTAAGAGTGTCATCCCTAGGCCTTTGCTTGCAGAGATGATTATTTTATTTCGATGTGTTTTTGTTGGCAGCGGTCTGATATATCACACATCCAACTCAATGTGCGATGTGCATCACACAGTGCTCTTACGAGAGGAGTAAACAGTGAGACGAGCAAACGGCTGTCATTTGTCTCAAAATGTCTCCATTCTCAGAATTGCAGACTGCAGCGAAGATCTGTCAATCAACAGTCATGAACATCGTTAAAACTGGCAAAGACATTTTTCAAACTTTTTTAAAGCAGAAAGTCCACACTCTTTAGCCAATCCCTAAAATCAAAGTCCCTCAAGAGCTTGGTAATCCATCAGTGAATTAATTAATTCAATAAATAATTATGGACTGCCTATCACATACCAGGCACTTTGGTAGGTGCCTCAGAGAGTATTGCACAAAAAGGACAAAAGCTTGCTCTCCTGGAATTGCATTTAAGTAGGGAAGTAGACAACAAGTGCCTAAACCAGGGGTCAGCAGACTATGGCCCATAGATTAAATCCAGCTTGCCATCTGTTTTTGTAAATAAAGTTTTATTGGAACACAGCCATGCCCATTTATTTATGTGCTGTCTATGGCTGCTTTCACACTACAACGGCAGAATCGAGCAGTTGTGATGGAGACCGTATGGCCTGCAAAGCCTAAAATATTTACCATCTGGCCCTTCATAGAAAAAGTTTGCCAACCTATGGCCTAGAAAAATAAATACGTAATTTGTCAGGTGACAATTCATGTTATGAAGAAAAATGAACAGGTGTGAAGATAGAAATAATAGAAAGGAGTGTTTATGGATGCAGACTCTGAGAACATGACCATTGAGGAAAGATCCAAGCGAAGGGAGGGAGCAAACCACAAGAAACAGATAACCGGAGAGAAGAAACAGTAAGTGCAAAGATCACACCATAGAAGCATGCTTGGCATGTTTAAAACTATCAAGAAGGTTGTGGGCTTGAAGCCAAGTGAGCGAGAAAAAGAGAAGTAGAGATAGGATTGGAGAGCTGGTGAGGGGCTAGATTGCAATGGACTTGAAGGCCATGGCATGGGCCTTGGTTTCATTCTGAGTAAGGTGTGAAGCCATTGTAGGTGTGGGGCAGACGATAGTCTCATGTTGAGTTTTGAAGGATCTCTTTGACTGCTGTGTAGAGAAAAGGATGTTGGGTGAAGTGTAGAAGCAGAGAGGCCAGTTAAGAGACTAGAACAACAGTCCAGGTAAGAGATGCTACTGTTATGAACCAAGTTCACAGCTATGGGGTGGTGAGAGTGGTCTGACTGAGAGTGTGTTTTGAAGACAGAGCACTCGGATTCCCTGGCAGATCACATCTAGGGTAGAAGAGACCCCATGGTTTTTGGCCTGAGCATGTTGAAGAGTAGAACTGGCATTCATGACACGAGAAAGATGAGGCAGAGGAGGGCAGTGAGTGAATGGACATCAGGATCCCTGCTTTGCTTGTGTTAAGTTGGAGTGTTTATTAAGTGGCTTTATTAAGCTTCAGTCACTACTGCTCTCCTTTATTCACTTCCTTAGGACCTGCAAGGCCCTGCACGATCAGGTCCTGCTATCCCCTCTGGCCATCCTATCTAAAGTAGGTCCCCGTCCTGTTACTCTCTACCTCAACCCCCATATCTTACCTACGTAGATACCTCCACGTCCCACAAAACTGAAAACCATAGACAACATGTTAATAAATGAGAAGTCTGTGACTGTCTTGTTTGTCGTTGTGTCCCCAGGGCTTAGCATAGTCTCTGCCATACACTTTTAACTCTTTCAATTATAAAACTCTTTGGTTATGCAGAAGTGCAGAAATTCTATGCGGAAGTGCGGTATATTCATTCATTTATTCCACAGATAAAACAGGTGTGACTCTGGTTGAATTGGCCCTGAGGGGCCCATATTGTGGCCCTTGACCTAAGAACTATTCTTGTTAAACTGGATACATTCCACACTCTGGTTACTAGAGTGTCAGAATGTCCAAGAAGGTTATTTCCTGGGAGAAAATACAGTTAAAATAGTTTTTTTTAAAAAAAGGAATATCAACATAAGATTGGCAACATTTCATTTTACTAAATAATGATATGAAAAAAATAAACAGCTACTCTATTAGACTGTGCTGTAGGAACAAATAACTCCCCAGGTCTCACAGCTTACAGCAAAAGTGTATTTTCCACTTATATTATGAGCTCAGTGAGGTTGGCTGGGTCATAGTCACTGGGGGAGCCAGGCTGACATAGGCTGCATCATGACACGTTTCTATTACCTCTGAGGCAGGAAAGTGGGATCGAGGTAGACTGTCCACTGACTTTCAGAAATTCTGCCCAGAAGTGACATGTTCTTTCTACTTACATTTCATTGTTAAAAACAAGTCACTTGTCCAAACTTAACTGAAATGGAGGTCAGGAAGATTAATCCTCTCATGTGCCCGGAAAGTGAGAGAGTCAAAATAGTTATGACCACTACTCAAGACATTGATGATGACAATCATTTTACTTAAAAAAAAAAAGAAAGACACTTTAGTACCTAAAATGTAAGAAAACTATCCTATCAGAAAAAAACAAAACAAAACAAAAAAACCCCTTCAAGTTGAATAAGTTAGCTTTATTCAAAACCCACTCTTGGTCCTTGTTCTCCTCACCTTCACTGTGGACTAGAGGAAAATGGTCATAGATTGGTTGGCGTTGGTCCACACCATCACTGGTTAACCAACACCCTTGTACTGCTCTCTTCTCCTGCAAGCTTGTCCTCCCCTTCTTCTCTCTGTATCCCAGTCTCCCCATTTTTCAAGGAACAGCTGGTAGCCACGTTGTTGGAGCCATCGCCAAGCAGGAGGTGTTCTCTCCAGCATCACTGTGCTCACTCCTCTTGGGGCCCTGAGCCCTTTCTGTCTTGTCTGTGCATCGTGTTGAGGGGCTTGGACTACAGGTGAACAGAGAAGTTACAGTCTATCCCGATCCACACATGTTTATAGAAAAAGTGAGAAGGATAAAGGTGAAGGTTCATCAGTTAGAGCTTCCTTATGTTGCAGGAAACTCAGAAGGAACAGATGGCCCAGGCGCTATTTGGAAACCCTCAGAACAACACTTCCTCCAGAGAAATGTATCACCTGGTAAGCACAGATGACATGAGGCAACAGAGTAAGCCTCAGGAACCTGGTATCCTATGGACTTCGGACTGCCTAAACTTCTTCTCAGGTGTTTCTGGGCTCTTATTTTCCAGGGGAAACTAGGAAACTTGTTTTTCCTTTTTGGGGCAGTTTTCTCATGATGCAAGCTTTGGGCCACTTCTGTTTCTTTGTATGGGATGCACTTGAAGTTTGCCAGGACAGGGGGAGGGAGGAGTACCTGTACATTGTTCTGAGGCTACCATGGCTCCAGAAAAATGAAGCTGAATTTGCTTGGTCAAAGTAGAGCCAAGATTTGAATAAAGCAATAATGCAAAGAGTTTTGTTAAACAGACCCAATTTGGCCAATGCACATTTACTAAAGCTTAAATAATAATAATAATAATAATAATAATAATAATAATAATAAATACCCTAAATTGTCCAGCACTATATAGTTTGTTTGAAAAGTGCTTTCATGTGCATTTTCTTCCCTGATCCTCATCGAGAGTATGCTGGGGTAAATTATTACAAAGCTCAGAGAGGTGGGGTGGCTTATCCAAAGTCACATAGGTAACATATCACTTCAGATGCTTTGGTGAATATACTGGAAAACTGGCTTAAACAATAAAGGACTCTTATTCTCTAATATAATCAGAAGTCTAGGATAAAGCAGCCTTCAAGTTTAGTTGATTTAACAGCTCAAGGATATCATTAAGGACCTGAGTTCTTTCCACCTCTCTGCCAGGCTTGGGCTGGCTTTGTCCTCAAGCTGGTGACAAGACAGCCTCAGGAGTGCCAGGCCTGTTGTCCAAACATAATCACAGGGGAGAAAAAGAGAGACTATCTCTTGTTGGGTCTCTCTGGAAAACTTCATCAGGAGCCAGCCCCTTACTCTTGCCCCCAATGATATCTTCCATCTGATTGGTCGTTTCTGAACCATTTACTTAGATGGGGAATGAGGTTATGCTCAGACCACTCGGGACTGGCCCAGGAAGTTGAAGGAGTCATTTTCATTTGAGGCACATGACCGAATGGGTTGTGCCCACTTTAGTCTCTAAAAGACAGAACGCGCATTTGAATTCTGCTCTTTTTACTACATCACAGATGAGACCTTGCTCTCTCTCTCTCTCTCTCTCTCTCTCTCTCTCTTTATTTTTCTGTTCTGAAGAATTACCATATTATAAAATAACAACAACAACAGCTGGGCAGTAGAGGGAAATGTAAGCACTGCTTATAAGAAAATAACAGAGGCAGGACCTGCTGACTAGGTGTGGGGGTGTCTTGTGTAGTGATGTCGGCAAGGAGGTATCATTCACCTAGATGGGACACCTCGGAGGAGGGTCCGGTTTGGTGTGTGTGTGGCGGGGAGGTGAGGTCAGAGTGGGGTCTGCTGAGTGCAATGTTTATGTGGTGAGGGGTGGACCATACGGATCTAGGGGGTCAGGAATGTGGCTTGGGAAACAGCAAGAGATCTGGAGAAACTGGGCATTGCTGGCTAATAACTGGTCATTGAATCTGTGGATCTGGTGAGATCACTCAAGGAGACGGAGGAGTGTGAGAAGGGAGAAGGGCCAACAATGAACCCTCAGGGGAACCAACCTCAGGAGTAGCCAGAGGAAGAGGACTCAGAGAAGGAGACTGAGAAGCATTCAGGCAGGGGCTGACCAATGAAGGGAGGGAGGGAGGGAGGACAAGGAAGAGAGGGAGGGAGAAGGCATGTGACATCAAAAGCTGTCTGGAGCTTGAGTAAGTGAGGCAGGTCCTTAGGTTTGGGAATTCAGAATTCATTGGTGACCTCAGCGGGAGCCGTTTCCATGGAGAGCCAGAGTAAAAGCCAGAATGCACTGGGCTGAGGAAGGGAAGAGTAGGGAGGATGCCTGGATGGCAAGTTATAGAGAGACTTGTTCCATTCACCTGGAGAAGGGTATGCCTTAGATTTGTATACAAATCTAGACAGCCAGAAAGCTTTTCAAACAACTAGGCAGGAAAATAATTTCCTAATAAACTGATACAAATTACTGAAAAGACTACTCGAAAGATGGACTGTAACTCCACATGGTAGTCAAAATAAGAAGTGGATATAAGCTTCCTAGGTACGTGGCAATATGAGGGGCATGGGGATTCAGTGCACAGCCACCGTCACCCCAGGCTGTCCTACACACAGCCACAGTCCTAAAGGCATTGAACCCTGGAGAGCAATGTCTTCCACTAGCCTCAGTCCTAGCTGTGAATTCCGGGCACTTCTCTAATCTTCCCCTGGTGAGACGCTGACTCCTTGATTTCTTAAACTTTCTGCATTATCTGGGCTCCGTGAGATTCCGAGACCTCAGCTACTCCACAGGAAACAAAGGTTGGGGAGCAGGAGCTGCCGATGCCCCAGCCCCAGCCCCAGCCTCTCGTCTTTATCGTTTCAGTGCCTGCAGCCTGACTTCCACTTGCCAGCACCTGCTCACCAGAGTACTCCCTATGCATGCGTGCAGATGGATGAATTTATTCCACTGTCCTCTCTGGAAGAAACTTCAACAGAGACAACTGGGAGCTGGTATATCCACACTCCAGCTCTGTCACCCCTTGGGCAAGATAACTCTGAGGTGAGGTTCTGCACTGTCGCCCACAGATCCCAGCATGATTGACCTCCAGTTGTCTACAGTGGTAACTAGCTTGATGACATCCTTTATTGGTTTGCTCACCTTGCCTGTCTTACTTCTCTACATCCCTGTTTCCTGGGATCACCTCTAAAATAAACTACTTGCACTGGAATCCTTTTCGCAGGGTCTGCTTCTGGGGAAGCCTAAACTAAGTCAGGGGATTGTCCGCCTCAGTGCACAGTGGAACTCTTTGCATGTCAATGGAGACAGGTTTCTGACAGCTGTGAACCTGGCCAGCAAGTCTTTGTCAGCTGGCCATATCTTCAGTATCATCGGCATCAGCATCAGTACCTACTACGTCCCAGCTCTGGGATAAGTGCTTTACAAACCTTTTCTCATTTATTCAAGAAGCCCTGTGTGGTGGGTAGAATAGTGGCCCCACAAAGATGTCCATATTCCAACCCCTGAAACCTGGGAATATGTTATCTTACATGGCAAAAGAGACTTTGTGGATGTGATTAAGGACTTTGGCATGAGAAGATTATCCTGGATTATCACAAGGGTCCTTATGAGAGGGAGGCAGGAAAGTCAGAGTAGAGAGAAGGAAATGTGACAATGGAAGCAGAGGTCGAAGTGATGTGAGGAAGGGGACCATGAACCAAGGAATTGCAGGTGGCCTCTAGAAACTGAAAAAGACAAGGAAAAAGATTCTCCCTTAGAGCCTCCAGAAGGAAAGCAGTCCTGCAAATACCTCAGTTTTAGGACTTCTGACCTCCAGAATTATTAAATAAATCTATGTTGCTTTAAGCTGTAGAATTTGTGGTGATTTGTTACAGCAGCCACAGGAAATTAATACCATCTATATAGAGCTTAAGTATATAGATTCTGGAGCCAAAATGCTCAAATTCAAAGGCTGACTCTATCATTTAGTAACTGTGTGACCTTGAGCAAGTCATTGAACCTCTCTTTGCCTGTGTTTTTTTATCAGTAAAAATGGGGATAGAAATAAATCTGACTCAGAAGTTTGTTGTGAGGCTTAAATGAGTTAATATAGGCCCAACACCTAGAACAATACCTGAAGTATAATAAATACTCAATAACTGACAGCTATTATTATTATTAATACTCATGATAGCTCCGCAAAGAGAACTCACATGAATTGCCCAAGGCCACATAGCCAGGAAGAGCCAGAATCGGAAGGTCCATCTGGCTCTATGTGCCTTTCGCCTTTTGCAGGACTTCACTGCTTCCAAGCTAGGTAGTTCCAGTGATTGCAACCATCTCACCAAGAACTTGGCCTCCTGTCCCCTTACATTTGCCACTTCTGAGCTGCTTTACTTAACCGCTCCTTTCTGTGGTCAGCCACTAGCTCAGATTGAAGGCAGCTAGAAAACACTGTGATGTGCATCAAATGTTCAAAGGGCCACCTCACATTATCCGTGCAATAGCCCTGGGGGCTGGGAGGAAGGTGGTTGGGCTCTGCAAGGAACATCATCCCATTTCAGGGAGAGAGAATCTGAGGTTCAGAGAGGCTGGAGGACTTTCCAAGGTCAATGGGCCCTTGAAAGGCAGAGCTGAGAGAGAAGGTGGGTTTCTTGGTTCCTGATTCTGACCCTTTCCTGCTCTATCAAATCCTCCTAAAGGCTCCTGCTAATTCCCTGCTGTTCAAATCCCAGCCGATGAGAATTTCCATTGACTTAACACTCATTTAAGAGAATGTGATATAAATCCTGTGTAGGTGGTCAGTAGCATGTACACATTTTATTTCCCTTAATATTGCTTTAATTGAGTATCACGTGGGTAAATACTTTGATTAGCAAATGTTTATGTTTTGCGGATTTAACAAAGGAAGACTTTTCCAGTGACTGGAAAATACTGAATGCTGTGATTATTTTGATTTTCATGAAGAGCCCAATGGAAAGCCAGGGTCCCCGTCAGGGTTCAGTGTCCTAGGCTGAACTCAGCAGGAGGAGACTGCGTCACTGACATTCCCAGTAACAGTGAACAAATTCCTCTCCCCTCTGGGCCCCAGCAACTTGCTCTGGGAAATGAGGGGTTTGGACTAGATAATCCCTAAGGGTCCTTTGTAGCTAGAGGTTTTGACAACTGACCCCCCCCAGGCTGAGGGTTCCTAGGAGAATTCTCTCCCAGCCTACATGAGGGGTGTCTGCCTTGAGTCTCATCTCAGTGCACAAGGAGGATTGGCCAGAGTCCAAGGTCAAATCTGGAGCAGAGCTCTGCACGCTCCATGCCTCAGCCGCAGCCCAAACTTTGCTCTCTGCCGTCATGGAGAGGCTGCCCTGCCCCAGCCACAGATCTTACAGCCCTGAGCTTGCCAAGAGCTGTTGAGACTCTTCTCCTTGGCAATGCAGAGACCAGATGGGAGCCCGAGTCTTGTTCCTAAGTCCTTCATTCCGCTTGTTTCCAGAGTCTCGACAAAGGGGGCGCCAAGCATGATTGAAGGCAAACAGTGGCTCCTTGGTCAATTAGCTTAATAAATCCATCTACTGCCTTTTCTTTCTTTTTTCTTTTCTTTTCTTTCTTTCTTTCTTATTTTAAAAATGAGTTTTTCCTTATTTTTTTTTTTAAAGGTACATGGAGTTTTTACTATTAATGATATTAGGTATCTGAAATTTCACTGGAATTATTTTATTATTTTATTGTTTTATTATTAAATTTATTGGGGTGACATTGGTTAATAAAATTATATAGGTTTCAAGTGTACGATTCAATAATATGTCATATGTATAGTGCATTGTGTGTTCACCACCCAAAGTCAAATCTCCTTCCATCACCATACATTTGACCCCCTTTACCCTTATCTACCTCTGCCCGCCCCTCTGTTGTCTGTGTCTATGAGTTTTTGTTTATCTTGTTCATTCATTGCTTTCAGTTTTATAGCAAACATATAAGTGAAAAATTTGGTTCTCAACCTTTTCTGTCTGGCTTATTTCACTTAGCATGATAATCTCAAGATCCATCCATGTTGTTGCACATAGCAGTATTTCATCTTTTCTTGTGCTAAGTAGTACTCCATTGTATATATGTACCACATCTTCTTTATCCAATCATCTATCGAAGGATACTTTGGGTTGTTTCCATGTGTTGGCCACCATAAATAATGCTGCAGTGAACATCGGGGTGCATATATCTTTACAGATAAATGTTTTCAAATTTGGGGGGTAAATACCCAGAAGAGGGATTGTTGGGTTACATGGTTATTCTATTCTTAGTTTTTGAGGAACCCCCATACTATTTTCCATAGTGGCTGTACCAATATACATTCCCACCAGCAGTGTATGAGGGTTCCTTTTTCCCACAACCTTTCCAACACTTATTATTCCTTGTCCTGTTGATGATAGCCATTCTTACAGGTATGAAGAGGCATCTCACTGTGGTTTTGATTTGCATTTCCCTAATAGCTAGAAAAGTTGAGCATCTTTTTATATGTCTATTGGCCATTTGCAAATCTTCTTGGGGGAAGTGTCTGTTCAGGTCCTCTGCCCATTTTTCAAATTGGATTGTTTGTTTTCTTGTTGTTGAGGTATATGAGTTCTTTATATATTTTGGGTATTAGCCCCTTATCAGAGGCATTGTTTGCATATATCTTCTCTCATTCATTTGGTTGCCTCTTTGTTTTGTTGTTGCTTTCTTTTGCTGTGCAGACGCCTTTTAGTTTGATGTAGTCCCATTCATTTATTTTTGCTTCTATTTCCTTTGCCTTTGAGGTCAAATTCATAACTTTTTCCTTACTTTTAAAATCAGGCACTTTCGACTTTCTTTATATTTCCCATAATATTTGCCCAATGTGCAGCATGAAGTTGTTTTCTGTTCTTGAGGGTGTCTTAGAACTCAAATGTGCTCAGGCCTCATGAGCTCAGAGATACAAGTGAAGTTCCAGTGACGTTAATGGCTAAGTCTTGTGACCATTAGTCCCAACCTGGATGACCAGTGGACTTCAGCAGCCATGGCCCCAGCTGGTCCTAAGGGCTACCTCACATGTGCTCTATAACATGTCCAGCTATGTTATTCTCTGGCCTTTCTCTCAAATCTCCCTTCCACATAGCTCCACTGCCCAGGGTACTTCAGTGTGGCCCTAAAGCCACGCTCTGCCTCTGATACAGAAGGATAAAGTGAGTGGCCTCATCACTGCTCTGGGGTGGGCTCCTTGCGTATGCAAAGCCTTTCAATTTTTTGTGAACATGATCCCTCCACGTTAGCCTGCACCCTCCCTCACCTCTAGGGTTTATCTCTTAGGTCCATAGAGGGATTAGACAATGTCTGAGTCCAGGATTTCTCTTCTTTACATACTCCCTCCAAATCTACCCCCTGACCAAGAATAAATGTCCCTATTCCAACAGAATCAGGCAAATGGACTGCAAAAAGTATCAAAAGCCCCCCATTATACAAACTCCAGTCTTCACACCTCAGTTTGGTTTGTACACTTAATTTTTACAAAAGGTTTTACATCTTAATTGATATAGAAGAATTCTAAAATGAATTTATTCCAAAAATAAATCTTTCAGTGCCAAAAAAGAGCAAAAAGGACCAGAATATATGAACAGATTAAAAGATACATAAGTGAGCTGAATTTTAGGCAAACTGGTCATTAAGAAATTGGTCAATAGAAGAAATGGCTTTAGGTGAAGTTTCAGCCAGTGGGATCCATTTCAGAGGAGTGTCTGCTTTAGGTAGGTAGAATGTGGATTTTTGGCATCTAGTCCAGTACCTAGGGCATAATGGGAACTCAATAAATGCTTACCGAATCAATGAATGTATGCATGAATGAGGTAAGCTCAGTTATTTCTAATTCAACTTTGATGATACCCAGGTAGAATCTGTGTGGGACATAGCTATTTATTTTTAGGACAATCACAAAGTTCTTAGGACATTAACAAAATTCACTTTCACTTGGAAAATAAACCAGTGTCAGGCAGCTTTTGAAAAGATAAGCCAGGAAGTCAACAGAGCAGAGATGGCACAGAAGTCCAAGATCTTGTCACTCATGGGTCTGGCTTCGCCTCCTGAAAAAAGGTACATGTTCCCAGAGGTAGATATAACGTCTCCACGTGGGTTGCTGGGGAGAGGGGGAACTCGTGGGGCAGGCCTGCCAACCTTAATTTTGTTGCATCTTCCCACGGTTCAGCTGCAGGAGAAAGCAAGGATGGATTTCTGGGCTCCAAAAAAATTTCTCCAGAAGCACGAATGAGGTTGAGGTGGTCCTGGTGAGACTAAGATATACTGTCTGTTCGGTCATTCAGTTCTCAAAAATTGACTGAGCACCTATTATATGCTCAGCTCTGGGCCAATAATAGAAAACAATCCCTTCCTCCAGGAGCTCACACTTTGGAGATAGGTTAAAAGGAAATGAAAATTTATTGTGGTAATTAAAAGTACTAAGTGCTTTGGGGTTAAAAGCACCTAAATTAGTTTTGCAGGGTGAGGAAGGCCCTGAGCTCTGAGCTGAGTTCTGAAGGATGAGGAAGGATAAGTCTGGGGAATGGGCAAGTGGGCATAGGAGCATGAAGGAGGAATACTTCAGGAAGAGGAAACCGCAAATGAATTGGCTGGAGGGGAGAAGGAACAGTTCGGAATTCAGTTCTCAGTCCAGTCCTCCAGCTGTGGTGGGCTCCTGGGAAGTGGGGCAGGTACTGCTTGGGATTTCATTGCTGGAGGTGGAGTGTCTTTCACCATTTTGGTCTATAAAAACCTTGGCTGCACCTGGAGGCAGGTGGAAGCAAAGGGTACTCCTGAAGCAAAGGCTGCCTTCTGGAAAGTCACTATCAGAATCACTGGAAAACCACGCAGCTCTTCCCCTGTCAAGGTGAGCTGTCCACACCATCCTTGAAAGTGAGGCAGAGAAGCAAGGAAGTTCTAAGGGTTTGTTGCAAATCTACACCAGCACTTTGTAGCTATCACTCCAGTCCTGGGAGACCTGCAGAGGGAAGGGCATATTCCCAGCGGATGGATAAGACCAGTGGGGTTTAGAGGGGCCACCTAGCTAGTGGAGGGAAGAATGGAGCTCAAACAACCATGGCTTGTCTGCTTCGATCTTTGCTATCTCTCCTATGCATTGTTACCCATACACTGCCATGCTGCAGATTTCAAAGCTTGCAAAGGTTCGGAAACCTTTGAAAGTGGGATCCTATTGGAAGGCACTCACCATATATCACTACATGAAAAAGGCGAGTTACAGAACAGAATTGCAGTATGATTACATCCTTCTAAAAGAAAAGTATGTTAACATGTACACTTTACATGACTGTTGGACAATGTTTGGGTGAACACACAGCAACACCTGCCAGCGATTGTCTGTAAGTGATGGAATTTCCAGGAACTTTTAAAGAATTCTTGTTTACCTGCATTTTCTCATTGTTCTGCAATCAATATAAATTACTTTTTAAAAACTAGACAGTCACGGTGGGGGAGGGGAGAGAGTAGATTTCACATCTAATAACGACTGCTTCTCAAAAGAAACATTATCCGTGAGGGCTAGAGTTCAGAAACTGGCAAGTAAGCCCATGTCAAAGTGTATCAAAGAGTCTGCACAGAGATTTTCTGCTTTGCAGGCCACAGAGGGGCCGTTCCAGATGGGGACAGATCAGCTGCCTAGGGATGAGGAAGGCCCATTGCTGCTGTTATCAGCAGCACAACGTCCCCCTAACCTGAGGTGGTTCTGACTGCCCCCTTTCCCCACTGGCACTTTCATACTGAATTATTATTATTAAGATGCATGCTCATGTCCCCCCACAAGGCTATGAGCCCTAGGAGGGCAGAGCCATGCCTTGAGACAAACTGGAATGTTCTATGGAGGACTGGTTAAGAGCTCAGGCTTTAAAGCCAGATGCCTGGGTTTAAATCTTAGCTTTGTCTACCACTAACAAATTCTGTAACCCAGGGCAAATGGCTGAAATCTTAACCTCAGTCTGTCTATCTGTACAAGGGGGAAATGATACTAATACCTACTTTATAGGGCTGTGAAGAAAAATGGAATGATGCATATATATCCTCAGCATTGTATCTGATACTCAATAATGGTGAGTGATATTATTGGCATTAATGATAATCATAGTAGTAGCAGTAGTAAGCTCACAATCCCCATTCCCAGCATGGGGCTGGTAGGCACTCCATCAGTTTACTTGATGGAGAGGTGGATCAATGAGTTCTCACACAATCCTTCCTCTCCCCCTCCCCACCCAGCACAGCTCAGCAAAGCCCCACCCCCACCTTCTCCTCAAAAAGCAGAAGTAGGACCAGCCTTTGGACATCCCCCATCTCTGGTCCTTAGCCAGACATACTCTCCTTGATCCCAAAGCCATACTTCTTGAAGCTCAGTCTCTGGTATTCACAAGGTTGAAGTGATTAAAAAACAAGTGTTTGAAGTCCACCTTTGATCCTCTTAAACTAATATTCAGTTGGAGAGAGTAAGGGGATAGTTACTTTTGTGAGGTAGAAGCCAACAGAGAAGGACTTATCTGGCTGGCAACCTCTTAACCAAATTCTTCCTGGTTCAGAAGCAAGTGGCAGCAGCTGACCTCCCCCAGCACTGGGTGGCTGAGGGTCTGTCATGGCGGTGGGCAAAGAGCACAGACTCTGAAATCCAGAAGACTTGAGTTCCAATCCTGTTTCTTCTTTGCTCTCTAGTGATTTTACTTTGGGCAAAGCATTCAGCTCTTGAGGCCTCAGTTTCTCACTTCTCTGTGAGGATTATTTGAAACACCACAAATAAATGTCTGACTGACTTGCAATAGCTGTTCAATGGATACTAATTTCCTTCTCTTGGTCATCATCTCACTTGAGTCCCATGGGGAAATTGGATATCCTCCAACTCGGGCACTCCAAAACTTTATAGAGGGGAAGGAGGTGGTACCTGAGCTTGATCTAGAAAAAAAATGGATAGAGTTTGGAAGTATAGAGATGGGAGGAGGACATTCCACAGATAAAGAATACAATGAACAAAGGCCCAGAAGCGAGCATCCATGGTATGGTTGGGGTGAAATGAATCGATTACACTTGGCCCTTATTTAATCAGGCAGTTTAGACGGAGCTTTGTTTTTCTTTTTCCTTTTTCCTTTTTGCCCCTGTTTGCTTCCTCACTTCTCAACTGTCTGCGAGAGGTTAAAGCAATCTGAATTAAGTTAGTTAAATTGACTTTTATTATTGAATTATAATCATTTGTGCAATTATGAAACCAGGTGTTCCTGATTGAGATCAATTATTCCTTCACCTGATCACTATAGAGCTAATAAGGACTTAGAATTGCTGTTCAAGTATACTTCCAGCCGAGCTGAAGCCTTTTGGAAAGGCATTTATTAAGCCAATGAGAGGTGGGAAAAAATCCAGGGGAGAACAAGGACAGAGATTAAAATCCTTTAGGAAAAGGCCTAGGAAGGCTGATTTGATCATTAAGTAGCCTTGATAGGTGGCTGGCTGTTGACAAAGAATCTTTGAGGTGTTCCTCAGGAGATTTGATGGGGTGAGGCGGGGGGTGGGGGGGAAATGAGGACACACTCTGTGTAAACAGCAGATTAGAGACCCATTTTCTGCTGTGTTCCTCTGCTGAGGTGGAGTTGCCCTCTCTCAGTCCTGAGCCTCAGGAAAGGTGCAAAGACACTGTGTCCCTGACACTGTGTGAGCAGTGTGTAAAGTAGATGTGCATCCTCTGCTCTAGGAGATGCAGGTTTTGGTTTCCTAGAGTTCTAGGTTTTTTCACATCTGGTCCCTATGAGACCTCTGTGAGGAGGACAGAGCAATATTTATTATTTCCAGGTCACAGATGGGGACCTGAGTCTTGGTTAACAGACTTGCCTACAGTCATGGAATTAGTGACTAAATCAGGGCTTGGATCAGGCCCTTCAGATGCCAAGACCAGCGAATGGTCTTTCCCTCACAACCTTATTGCTATATATCTCATTCCATGGGCAAGTATGGTGAGTTCTTTGTCTCTGCAGTGGTTTTCCAGCCTAGATACATATTAAAATCACCCCAGAGGTTAAAAACACACATGTTACTTGAGCTGTCCTCTACATCCGTTAAGTAAGAGTCTCTGAGGTAGGCTGGGTACCATTGTGTTTTAAAAGCTCCCGAAGTATTTCTAATGTGAGCCAGGGCTGCAAAATGGTGATCTAATGGGTGACTAGTTAAGTGGAACCTGGCCTGGTCTTGGGGAGTTCGGCAGCTATATAATGCCCAATGGCTTGCAAATGACAAACACTTAATTCAGCTAAATTGGCTTGGTCATTTGCAAGGGGACTTATTAGAAGACTCATTTAATCAAGAGGCATGTAGGAGTATAGTAGCATTTCAAGGACAAATGGTATGTGTGAATAGAAACCCACCTGATCTCACCTGACCTATCCCCACATCCCTCATCTGTCATGCCAAGTTCTCTCTGTTTCTTCCGCAGTACAAGGGACATGGTCAACTGTGGCTCTAGATCTTTCCACTGTTGGAAATATCTGAAACTTCTTTCTTTATCCCATCCTTGGGCAGGTGTCTGCTCCAGGCTAATCGCTTTTCTGACATGGCCGTGTCAGTCCCCGTTCAAACTACATGGCTAGAGTCGGGGAAGGGGTTATTCTCCAAAAGAAGGAGGGGATACTATTCTAGAAGTACATACAGTAGAGTTCCCTAGCCATCATCTATGACCTTCACGTGGGATTTGTGCAGCAGGACCACTCACTTTAAAGGAAATTCTTCAGTATTTACCCTGAAAGTCCAGCTGGTCTGGAATCTCACATCACCAAGGAGCAAAAATTGACAGTTTGGAAAGCAGGACAATCCTGGACTCAATCATTTCATGAATGCTGAGCAGGAGGACCTGCGAGGTGGAGGACCTCAGTGCTGAGACACCATTTCTGTCTGCCAAAGACACACAGCCTTGAATTTCGATGAGACTGTATTACTCAAAGATCTCTGGGTTGCAAGGGACAAAAACCCAACTCGAACTGGTTTAAACGTATAAGAGAAAGAACCTCTTGGTTCACATGACTGTAAAACTCAAGGTATTTGTTTTCAGGGATGAGTGGATTCAGATCCTACATGATGTCCTGAAGACTCAGTCTGCCCCTCTCTATCCTCTCAGCTCTCCCCTCACAGGAACAAGATGGTCATAAGCTCAGATATCCCTATGGAAAGACTGGCATCTTTGCCCCTAACAGTATTAAAATTCAAGGGTTGAGTGTCATTGGAATAATGCAGGTCCCAGACCTGAGCCTATACCTGTGGTCAGGGGATGAAACTGCATGAATTGAGAGTAGGGGAGGGGAAAAGAAAATGGGGTGGGGAACAGGTGCAAGGCGGGACAGGACAACAGATGTCCTTTAAAGATTCCAAAGCAAATCTGGTCTAACAGGCCTAAACCTACCTGCCCAGACATGATATTCTGTGAAGCCTTCCCCGACCAACGGTTTGACTGTGGTTGATGCTTTCTCCTTGTCCACCTCTCATTTTGTATACAGGGACTACGTAAAAATTACTCTTGTAGTGAACCTGCTGAGACTGAGTATGAATCGGTTATTTTGGTCCCCTTAAAAACCTAGCTTGGGGCTACAACAGAGAAATTTATTAGAATTCTGTGGAATCACAGGACTTTCAAGAGCCATCAAGTTGAACAGGAAAGGGGCCTCAGAAGGTGTGGGCGGAAGTGGGGCCCGGACCCCTGGAGTAGCATTCTAGACGTGCTCCTGATTCACTGTGCCCCTCGGACAAACCCCTTATCAAATCTGGGCTCTGTCCACACTATCTTGCCCACCTACCTGTCAGTATTACTCAGAGATTTGTTAAAACACGTAGGAACAAGTTGTAATTGTCAAATAGTATCATTATGTTTCTCGCCCATGAAAAAAACCAAGGTCCAATTTCAGAAAGTATAGCATTATGAAAAACAGTTTAAAGGTGGGAAAATCATGCAGCGATGGGACTATCTGCCATACAGCATAAGAAAAAAAAAAGCCTAGAGAAGAATGATTTTAATAATAAAATATGTGCTTTGAAGAAAACAATACATTGGGGGATGTAGGAGAGCAGAAGCAGAAGCCAGAAGTCCATGGAGCAAAAGTAAAGGGGGCGGCCATGGTGGAAGAGAACCCTGACCACAAGCGGCTGCAGAGGTATTAGCTGGAGAAGCATTTGGGTGTGGTCTTCCCAGGCCTGGCCATGAAGGAACGCTGTTTTTGAAGATTCTGGCCCTTCTCGGGCCTCTGCTCCCTTTCCAGTCTTCATAGCGAGGGCCAAGGAGTCGGGTGAGTGTTGCAGGCAGATTACAACCAGACGTGATTCTGTCTGCTGACACCATGGCTGCTCCCTTCCCCGTCACCGAAGGCCGTCTGGCTTTCCTCACTCTGTCATCTTGGGCTGTAAGTAACCCACTTATATCACCATTGGACAAAGAAGCCTGCAGCCTGCTTTGCAGCTCTCCTTCCATCCAAGCCATTAGTATGTTTAATAGCCCTGGCCCCATGCTGATTTCTGACATGCAGTAATTAATTCCTTTCCACTCAGAGATATAGCCATTCACAAGTCTCGATTCAAAAATGTCTCTGCTCTGTTCCTTTTGAAAAATACTTAAAACGTTGAGTAGGAAAACCGTTTGGCCTTTTATGAAAAGCCACTTATCTCTATCCCATCCTCATATGAAAACAAATCTCAGATGTATTAATGATTTAAATGTAAAATATGAAACCATAAAAATACTCTCAGGTGAATATTTATATAATCTTAGGGTGGGAAAGGTCTTTCTAAACATGCAACTAAAGTCAGGAACCATAAAGATCAAGGTTCATGAGTTTGTTCACATAAAAAATTTAAACCTCTCTGTGGCCTAAATTAATATACTAAAAATGAATTAAATTAAAAGAAAATGACAAATTTTGGGGACATATTTGCAATGTACAGTGGCTGCTACCTATAAGGATGATGATGATAAAGATGCTAATATGTGTTTTTATGTGCCAAACTGTGTGTTAATATATACCAAATACTGACGGTTTAACTCACATAAAAAAAAACAAAACAAAACAAAACATAAGAGTAAAGATTCTATCTTATTTATAATCAGATTAAAATGGCAATAAAAGGCTGCTTCTGAAATAAACTAAGATGATAAAAACAATAATACTTAAATGTTAGGGTGCAGGGAAATATTCACTTTCACACATTGCTGTTTAAAGTCTAAATAGTAAAAGCTTTCTGAAGGGGAGATTTGTCAAAATCAGAAGTATAAATCCATTTCCACATCAAGGAATCTATCTTGGAGAAATAATTAAGGATAAGCACAAAAATATAGCTACAAAATGCTGTTTTAATAGTGAAAATTGGAATTAATTCAAATGCCCAACAATGGAAGTTTTGCTAAATAAATTATTATATGACCATACTATACGCACATTAAAATCATATTGTAGGTGTTTATTTACTAACACAGAAAGAGGTGCACTATCTATTTTTTGTGAATAAAAACAGGTTATAAAATCATATGATCAGTACAAAAATTCTCATCCCGCCCCCCAAAAAAAATCTGTAAAAATATGTCTGGAGAAAGTGTACCACATGTTAACAATGGTAAAGTTATCTCTGGGTGGTAAAATTAGAGGTGGTAAAATCGTTTTGCTTCTTTTTGTTTGCATGCATTTTCTAACTTTTCTATAATGAATGCATATTATTATAAAATATGAATAATTAAAATGCTTATCTTGAACTGTGAAAATTAAATGATATAATGGAAAGTGATTTAGTAGCCCTGGAGTGGTAACCGTGATTTCCAAAAAGAGAGCCCCAAGAAGGAGTAGAAGATCAGAGAAGCCGGGGAGGCTAAACCAAAGGAAAACAGGAACTTGAATAAGCCCGTGGCATGCACAAAAATTAGGGTGTATGAGTTCTGAAGTGAAGATGTACAGAAAATATAGCCTAGAACAAGAGAGTATAAACAGAACCAAGAAGGTCAGAGAGTCAAAAAAAAGTATCCCCGTGTTTTCTCCTTTTACTTTTGAAGATTATGAAATTCTGAGAATGTTTGCAAGCGGAAAAGGCTTGCGAAGACTCATGCAGAAGTGTACAAATAATTGGTCTGATTCACACATCATAAACTTCGCTTGGATCCATAGCATCTGACTGCACTCTTAGACAGGCTATCTCTGTTTCATCTGGAATTTCTGAAAACGAACCCTACCTTTCTGTAAGCATTACACAGTCATGGTGTTATTTACCCCAGGGCAGTGAGTGATCTAGCAACCTTGTACAGTATTCTCAAGCCTACACAAAGAGAAGTCAAGCTAGAAAGGATTCCAAGAACCCTAACCAATGATATCCCATTCTTACGAGAGTATAGCATCTGCAGCAAAAGGAGACTTGATCCTGATAATCAGTTTTCTAGTCTTGTTTATACACCTTTAATGAGAGGTAGCTTACTACCCCAAGCCAGTCATCCACAAATGGATGAGATTTAGGAATCATTCTAAACACTTCTATGGTTGTTTTTCAAATCTACTGCTAATTTTTATAGGTTACTAGCCATTGTAGACATCTTCAGGTTTTTTTTTATGATCCTGTTCAGACATAGCTATTGTGAATATAAATTATTATTTTATAGACTATATCTGATAATTCTACCATGTGAAGTCTCTGTAGTTCTATTTTTATTGCCTGTTGTTTCTGCTGGTTCTCTCTTATGGAGTCTAATTTCCTTCTGTGACTTGTTATCTTTGACTTTTTACTGGAAATTGTATTAGAAAACTCATTTTCAGGAATAATTTGAGGCATATAATGAAAGAACATTTCTCTTGAGAGAATGTGGGTTTGCTTCTACCTTCTATACTGTTAAAGCAGCGGTTCCCAACCTTTTTGGCACCAGGGACCAGTGCTCCTATGAAAATCTAATGCCTGATGATCTGAGGTGATGCTAGTGCTGGGGAGCGGCTGCAAATACTGATGAAACTTTGCTTGCTTGCCTGCCACTCACCTCCTGCTGTGAGGCCCAGTTCCTAATAGGCCATGGACCAAAACTGGTCCTTGGCAGGGGTTGGGGATGCCTGTGTTAAAGTATAGATTCTGATATAGTTGGTCTGGAGCAAAGCCAGAATTTGAGTTTCTAATAAGCTCCCTGGTGCTTTTGATACAGATGCAATGACCACACTTTGAGTAGCAAGGAACTAGAAGAGGAACCAAAGGGCTGGAACCAGGCCATAATTCTACGGTTTGTGTCACTTCTGGTTCACTCTCATCCTAGGGATGAAGCCCTTGGGGTCCCAGCTGGTTATGGGAAGGGTGTCCTAGAAAATGCCTCACTGTGTGTGGCCCGGGCTTTGATTTTTATCCCCCTCACCTCTTGAGACTTCCAGAACCAAGCTTTAATTTTGAGGATCAACAAATGTGTTCAGATCAAAAGCACTTTCTGTGCTTGCTTATCTCATTAGGTTTTCGTTTTCCCTTTATTTTTAATCCAGTGATTCCTTATTTTATTGTCATCTTTTTGGTGCTTTTAAGAAGATTTTTTAAAAAAATCTATATTTTTAGTTGCTTTCAGTGGGAGGATTGAGCTAAATAATCTACTCCGCTGTTCCTAGAAACAAGGTCTGCACCAAGCACATCACGTCTTCACACGCATGAACTTCTTAATACTGTCAAAATAATAATTATCTAAAAAACCTCCTAGCATCATCTCCTTCATCTGAGTAAGTCTTTGCCTACGGCTGTGATTATTTGTTCAGAATAAATTTGTAAAGTTTCCTTTTTCCCCTTGTACTATAAGACTCTACTCAGCATCTCCATCATTCGAAGGCCTTTCCTTGCTGTCTGGCTTGCCTGGCCTCATCTCTTTGGACAGCCTTCCTATCAGTGTGTCCTAGGATTTCATGGTGGAGTCACTAAAAGGACACATAAAGATTCCTTTCTCATTCTGCAGATGAGGAGATGGAAGCCCAGTGATGGCGAACAACTTTCCCATGTTCCCACAAATAATTACTCCTGTGCTTGAGACTAAAACCCAGATTCTCCTCACTCAGCCTGGCAGTGTTTCCACAATCACATGTGAGCCTTTCATTTTGTTGGGCCAAGCTTGCCTTTCAGCAACTTCCACGTAGTAATTAATCAAGAAATGGCAAGATGTGTGTCTTCTAAATCTGGGAACAACACCAAAAGAACTTGGTACATTTTTATGTAATTTATTTCTGCCTAGTTCTGAGGATAAAGGTCTCCATCCCCAGACAGCTGAAGGGGAAGGAAGCAGTCAACAGACACTCTTGGAGAAAGTAACAGTTCGCAGGGTTTGATTTTAACTGTCCTCTTTTATTTAATTTCTATCTGTGAGACCTCTGAAATCTAAGGAGCCCTGAAACACCATGGAATATATCCACTGTCCTCCTGGAAGGATTCCAATAAAAACAGCTTCTAATTAAATAAATGAGCTCTGCCATGTTCGCTTCAGATAGCAGAATAAGACTTCCAATGACAAGCTCATTTGACTGCAGTCAGTTTATTACTTGTTAAATAATCATTGACTCTTGCTGTTCCTATCCATCTCACAACCTTTCGCTAACTGAACAGAGAAGAACTGTAAAACAAACAAACAAATAAACAAACAAATAATAAGAGAAAAATGGCAATGCTTAGGGAAACTTGAATGTCTGTAATGAAACCCATTAAGAAAGGAAGCAAAATGACTAATTCAGGAACTGGGTAGTAACTCATTCAATTTAATTTCTTAAACTCCTGAACTCCTGGTCCCCAAACAGTTCCCTGACCATATGTCCTCTTGAGCACCACCCCACACAGACACACAGACACACACAGACACACACAGACACACACACACACACATACTCTCTCTCTCTCTCTCTTTCTCTTCCTGTGCCTTAGTTGCCATTGTCTTCTCAATGGTTCTGAAACATGGCAAACTCTCTCCTGCCTCTGGGACTTAGAGCATGCTATACTCTAGATTGTAACACTCACTGTATGCTGTTTCCCCACTTACCAAAACCTTTTCAGCCTCAGCCTAATAGCAAATTCCCTGAAGTTTTCCTAGGGATGAAGCTCCTACTTCCACCAGTGGGAATTCCCTTTCAGAGAATCCATGGAGATCCAGCCTCTTGGGAAGGAATCTGGCTCCTGAAGTGTGATCAAAGATTCCCATGAACCCTCCCCTCCATACTTATAATTTTTGTTAGTATAAAGATGCCCTATACAATAGTTGAGGCATATTTATACTTCAAAATTATTTGTTGTTTATATCTGAAATCCAAATATAGCTGGGTGCCTTATATTTCATCTGGCAACCCTACTCTGGTGGTTCACGCTACAGGCCCCACTTACTGCCAGGGCATAACCAGGGCTCCATGCAAATGACTTGATGAAAGTTCACCCCCTACCTTGATCCCTAACATTTAATAAAGAAAACAAGTATAAATTATATATAAGCTTGAGTCTCCTCAAACACGTGTGTGTACAACTTTTTAAACTCTTGTAGAAATGACAAAAAATCGCAATAGTAATATTAATTATGATATCTCTATATCTAGATACTCTTCCAAGTGTTTACAGATACTAACACCCAATCCTCATGACAACCTTATGAGGTAGGCACCCTTATAATCGTTAATTATACAGAGAAGAAATTGAAGCACTGAGCACTTAGATAATTTGCCAAGGGGCTAGTAGGTGGCTGGTAACTGGTAAGGGAAAAGCTGAGACTGAATCTCGATGGTCTGGCTCCACAGCCTGCCTTCTCATCCACTCTCTTCTACTGTGTCTTTAATGGCCAGCACTAATACGTTACTCACAGCCCCTCACAACTGATCGTAACATACCAGTGAGCTGCGACTACACTTGGGAACAACAGCCTACAGAATCAATTCCAAATTCATTACCTGGAAGTTACGACTTTAGTAAACTGATGCAGATTATTTTTATAGACCCAGATTATTTTTATTTTTATAGACCCAACTCCTAATATTCTCTTTCTCCATATATGTTCCAGTCAACCTCCCCACAGGAGGAGAAGCCATGTCTGTCCAGCACTAGTATTTCACATGGTCTCTAGAAGAGATGAATAGATACTCAAAAAAATTTGCCTTTTATTTCTCCTGCTTTGGCACACTCGTTGCAAAACATTTCAATGCCTTCCTTCTCTCAACTATTCTTTATTTTCCAAGAGGAAAGTTCCTACTCATTCTTCAAGATCTAACTCAAATGTCACCTCCTCCGTGAAGGTTCCTTGATTTTCCCTGGTCATGTTAGTGCTCCCTCCTTCTTCTGTGCTCCCTCAGTACTTGGGTGATGACTCAAACCCCGGTCTCTGGATTCTCCAATCAGATCTCTTTCCAACTCTACTCCATCTCAAGGATATGTTTCTCTCCACCTTGACTAGGACTCAGAATAAGCCAAGGAGCTTTGTAATATACAAATACCCAGTCCCTACTCCAAAAAATTCTGATTTGGCAAGTCAAATTTAGGACCCAGATATCAATATTAACAACAACAACAACAACAACAACAACAACAACAACGTAGATGTCTCTGAGCCACAGCGATGAGCCACGACTCAGAGCCATGGTTCTGCATAGCAAGTGTCACTCTGGGTAAGCCTGCTGAAATCAAGCTGTGTTCTTTGTACCTGTTACACATACTCCTCCTTACTGGCCATACCCTTGGATTCTAAGGGTGGGTATCGCTGAGAGTCTAAAATAGAGTTTGGGGAGGATCCTTCAGGTCAACTCCAATCCAACCTTCTATTATTCTGATGCTATTTTCTGACATGAGATTCAATTTTATGCACCTAAAGCAGGGCCTTCTACTACAGCAATATCAGGAAAAGGGAAAGGTGACTATTTCAGAGATCGATAGAATTTTAGAAGAGAAAGATATTTGAATCAGCTACTATAAGCCCAGATGGTGAAATTAAGGCTAAGAAAAGTGAAAGCAGCTGCCCAAGTTTCCAGTTTTCCTTCCCCAATCCCACTTGTGCCCTCACAAACTTGTCAACCTTACCTAATGCCAAGTCCACATATTTGAAAGCGAAAAGAAAAAGGGCTTCAACCATGCCCCCAGTTTATATCTAAGCAAAGAAACTACACTCTGGTCACTCAGCCAAAATAAAATTTTAAATGAGACCTAGTCTCATAAAAGACACCCAAGGACACACACACATACGCACATATCACACAATTTAATAAAATCTTCTTGCACGATATTTTCCAAACCAGTGTAAAGCAGCTACGTTTTAAAACACAAAATTGAAATCGAATTCTGAGGCATAATCCAAGACATAAAAGTCAAAAAAAGCCAATACGCGATGATTGAGTATGCACGACCACAACCCTTAATCTCTCTGCCATCCTCTGCAGTGTAAACAAATCTGCTGATAGTTGATGATATTGCTGAAAACATCACTAATCAAACCTTAAATACCAAATACATTTAAGCAAATAACACTCCAGTTACAGTCATTCTAGCTAATCGTGAAGGAAATCCAAATCGGAGACCAGTTTGAAAATGGCCAGAGATAGACTGCAGCTTCGCATTAATTGACCAACATCCTAGAGGCAGTGCTTTCTCTTAAGTACAGAAGGCCTGAAATACGAAAGGAAATAAGGAAGAAGTCCAGGAGGCAAGCACTAATGCAATTTCAAACTGGAATTACATCAGCAGCTTTAAACAGATGGCAGAATGGGAATAAATGTGTTAGCTTCTTTCTCTTACTTGGGCTCTCATTGTTTATATCATTAAAAATAAGGAGAGTTTAAAATAACATATATCGTCATGTAGCGACTCACAGAGACACGCAAAACTAGTTTGAAGAAAAGACTGAATTTGGTCATACTCCTGGTTGTTTTGAAAACAACTGGGTAAATCCAATTAAGTCCCCAGCTGCCTATTTACAAAAGAGAATAAAACCTTGTAAAGGCACACTGATTATGACCGAGCTGGTCATAGAAAATACCGGATAATCCAAAGATTGGTTTCAGGACATTTCTCCTGGGTGTGAGGAGGCGTCAGTGGATTATGGAACCTTCTACTCCCTGAAGTTCAATAGACCTAATTGATTACCAACTCCAGGGATAGCAAAGAAACGCATGAGTGTCACCACTCTCTGTTTCCAGACCTCAGCAGACATCACTAACCTATTATGGTATCATTCCTGCTAGCAGAGGTTTAGTTTCACAATTCTTCTCAAGACAACCACTTTTATGACAGAGCGGGTATATGAAAGCCTATTTCCCATCCCTGATCTCGTCCACCTCATTCATTTTTCTTCTCTTCTTTGAGTGCATAGAAACATTAATAAAATATTTAAACTGCTTACAATACAAAGGGAGTATCTTTGTGGAACAGGGAGAAAGAGAAAACCTATATAGCTATTTAGTGGTATATAGGAGTTGAGCCATGGGAAGAAGAAGCCAGTTATGGGCTCCACCCCAAATGTTTGGGGCTCCAAAGAATGCTTGAGCTTGCATTCTAACCGACATACACCCGTCTTCTCTATCAAAAAGTTTCTTATGAAGTTAGGACAATGGCACAGAGGGGAGTGAATTTATGTTGCATGGAGACCTACTGGCCTCCATTTTGTGAGGTGTGACAGACAACCTGCCTCAGGACCTGGGCCCACGTCCTCATTCTTGCCTCTTTGGGAATATAGCTTTCATCCTCTGGAATGAAAGAGTTTCTTCAAAACTTCAAATCTTCAAAACTGACTGTTAACACATTTTCTGTGTGCTCACATGTTCTTATTTTATTTTATTTCATTTGTTTAAGTTTTAAAAGCCAGAATTTATTTCTATTTAAAAATGCTAAAGAGACTTTTAAAAGGCCCAAAGGCCCAAAGATGTCCAGATTTAATATAAAATCATACTGAGGGGGTGTCTGTGCATTCCTCCATTACTAAAGCATCAATTTGATCTTGGTTAATGAAACACCCTAATAATTCTCCTAGTTGTGTAGTGGTGGTTTCCTCTGACTCCTGGTATCTTTCCTAAATGGCCATCAGCTCACGAACAATGAAAAAATGTAACACCAGAAACAATCATGAAACATCTGCAGATTCTATTTGAATATCCTTTCTGTATTGTTCTTCAGGTCCAATGATTATCAATTTGAGTGGTGGAGGTCACGATGAATATCATCTGCAAAAACTGGTATGAATGCAGCTCTTCCAGAACTGAAACCAGCAAACACCTTTCAAGATAAAATGCCCTCACGAGTTCTTAAAGAAGTTATGGAAGGCAGCCTCCAAGATAGCCTCCAACGATCCTCAGTGACTAGTATTCATGTCTTTACATTGTCCTCTTGCACACTGAAAAAGGTTGACTTGTGTAACCAATGGAGCATTGTAATGATTGTGGTTTATGTCTTCTGAGGCTAGTCATGAAAGGTGGTTTGACCTTGCCTTGTTTGCTCTTGTATCACTTGCTCCAGGAGACACTATTGCCATGCCGTGAGACATGCAAGCAGTGTTATGGAGAAGTTCACATGGCAAGAAACTAGACCTCTTGCCAATAGCCAGCATCAGTTTGCCACCAAGATGAGTAAGTCACCGCAAGAGCAGATAGTCTAGCCCAAGTCATACCTTCAGATGACAGCAGCTCTAGCCAACATCTTGACAGCAACCCCATGAGAGACACTAAACCAGAATCACTCAGCTTAGCTTATTCTGAACTTCTGACCCACAGACATCATGAGATGATAAACATTTATTTTTTTAAGCCACTATTTTGGGGGGGTAATTTGTTATACAAAACTTGAGAACTACATATAGAAGTAAATAAAATAATGACTATAAAGTGCTCTCTCTTTATTTTAGGGATAATTCTGATACCATCTGAAAACATGAATTTCAGGGCACTGCATTTCTACTTTATTTTGTTTAAATCACTTGACCGTTCCTCTTGGTTCCTCCTGGGAGTGAGGAGGAGTAGAATGAATGCAGCGCGGCCAGTCATTCACTAACAGAAGACATGACAACTCAAGTCCTGGGAATGAAATGCGAAGACCTTAAGCCATCACTGTTTCCCCCACTTCCGCTGTATGGAAACTAGGCTTCAGATGACACCCAGTGTTCCCAGATGACACCCCTGAGAACTTGTTGGCTTCTGTCAGCATCCAGCATACACTAATTGAAGGCTTTAGTTAGGAGAGAAAAATAATAGATAAACATTTTTTCGCCTCCTTCAGGTATTACCAAAAAAAATTATGGATCAGAGTTCACCAATATTTCACATAATTAGTCATATTGAACAAAATAATGTGCCTTAATATTTGTTGTTAGTTTTTTTTTTTATCTTTCCTTCAAAACCAGAGATGAATATTTAATTCTTTGTCAAGAGCTAACATTTTATAAAATTAATTGCTTTCATAGTCAGCCATTTGGGAAAGTTTTTGAATTATTCTGTTTTAAGAGTTAAAATCTTAACCCCCCTCATTCTTGGGTCAGAATGAGAGTTTTAAAAAAATCACATTGGGACCACAAATATTTACTAGTTATTTAAATCATAATATTTCTCCATATTTGCATGTATGTTTTTTTCACATATTTTAATGTTGAATTGAATGGAAGGATTTGTTGGACCTTTTACTTAAAAAAATTACCTTGGGCATGAAAACATTTTCTAGGCAATGTATTACTCAGAAACTTGTCGTAAAGCTAGGTACCCAGTAGTGTTACAGTTAAAAAATATTTTTGTATTCTTATCATGTCTAAAATAGTGAAACCTAGTTATTCTTACCTTTTGCCTTAATTTTGTAAAATTAAATTTTTTTCCAGCTATTTCTCAATACGTATTAATATTGAGAACTGCTCCCCAAAACACTATCACCCAGATGCAATTGAGCACCGGAGAAGGCCAGCACAAAGCTTCTTAAAGCTCAAGGTTCTAGTCTGATTCCATTACTGGGGGATTGTGGAGATTATTCTATCACTATCGCTGTTGGAACGCAGTGTCCTCATCTATAAAGCACAGTGTCTGGTGGATGATCTTAAGAGTACTTGCCGGTCTAACATTCTAAGCTTCTAATGAAGCATGGCAGATTTGCCTCGTGATAGTGATGAAAGTACTCTGCTAACTGATATACAACAATGGACTTATATCATTTCTGACCTGTTAAGGATCCCAAAAGGACATGTTTCACCTCTTTTGTTCCCAACAGGTGCAGAGTTGCCATTCCCAATTTAATACGAGGAACAAAGTATGTAAGGTCTCTAACCATGAGAGATTTGAGGTCTGCCGGGGTAGATGCATGCAAAAGTGACATGATTATCTCTGGCAATCTAGAGATGGTGGTCAAAGAGAATTTAGCTTTATCAGTAATGTTTTAAATGTCTTACAAGTAGATAGAAATAAATTTAAAAGAATTTATAGATGGTAAAAAAAAGAGTATATTAAAGCAATACAAATATAGAAAAGAAAAAAAAAAAACAAAATCATAATCCAACCTGCTAGAAAAAGCCATTAAAATTTCTTTTGTCTATACCTTTATATTCATCTTAATTGGTTTCTCCCCTTTTTACACAAAATAGGAATTATTACATGCTGAATTTTTCCTTTAAAGTTTGCAGAGATTTTCCATGGATGCTCCCGGAGGTTGTGTACCAGTCCCTGACTTTCCGGCCACTTCACATTCTGTCCTGTTCCTCCATGAGGCCTGGCTGGGAGGGATGGGGTCTGGGGTGTGGGCCAGGGTGGGAGTTGGGAGCTGTAACATCACATGGGCCATCACTTATGGGTATTTGCAGGTTTCCCCCACCCTGTCATCAGGCCTTGTGTTCCTGGATAGGGAATTTAAAGTTTTGAGAAATGGAATTGTGGAAACCACCCCTTTTTAGAATATGTTTTTCACTTGATCTTCAGACCCATTTTCAATCTGAATGAAAGTAAGGGGTCACCTATAATTGATTTCATCCCAAGAAATGGGACCAAACTATACAAAAGGATAAGAACCAGGTCACATGGTTTAAAAGGGAAGCATCTAATGCTTCTAACCCTCCAAGTGTATGTGGCTGTCTTCCAGTCTGCATGCCTATGTTATGACCCAATTATTGGCATAGCAAAGTGTCTGTTCCTATGCTAATTTCAACCCCACACATGTTTATGAAGCACTGGCACTGGGATGGGCACTGGATGGAGATGACATATGAAAGACCTGGTTGCTGGTCTGTGGGCTCCCGTGGTCCAGAAGGGAAGACACAAATACACAAAGAGCCTTGATGCAAGGCAGAAATGAGATGTACTATAATTAGCAGAGCTCTAACCAATCTGTCACATATGGGTATAATAATGGGGACAATAGGATGAAATTCTACTATTACTGAATTTATATTAATGGGGGGAGAGGAGTATTTTCCTAACTGCCTTGCATCAGTTCATTCTGGAACTCATAAACTTGAACCCTACTGTGGCTAGAATGCCATCTCACTGTTCATGGGTTTTCGCTGTCTAGAGAAATATGGCTGCATTTTGTTAATGTTAAATACACGCAGTCCGTTAATACCTGGGAGACAGTGTGAGCTTGAATTTTCTGGGCTTCACCTCCTCATCTGTATAAGATGAGGATCATTTCTTTACATCCCTCTCTTTGACCTACACACACACACACACACACACACACACACACACACACACACACACGCAGTATCAAATGAATTAATGCATGTGAAAGCAGGTTCTATATTCTAAATGCTATAGAAACATAAAGCCATTATATAGATTTTCACAAGAGCTGCAGGTTTATTGAATGTTTATATTTCATCCTAGGAGAGCCTTGCTTTCATTTGAAATGCAGTATTCATCTCATTTTTTGTGAGACTAATCTTTTTATCCAATGTCTCGAGTCTGTTTGCAAGAAAGCTGTCTAGGTGACAACGTTGATATTCAAAAGCCAACAACGTTGATATTCAAAAGCCAACCTGAAAAGGCTTTCCATACAAGAAGTGTCAAAAATCACAAATGTGTATCTTTTTAAAATTTGACTTTACCCACTGTTTTACAACCCCGGTGAAAATATTGTCAGTTTAAGGTGCATGTCTGCTCTGAATATTTCTGGTATTCTTCATAGGCCTGAATGTGGTTCCTGATTTATTCCTTTTAAATAACCTGGTGATCCCAAGGGGAATATCACAATCCATAAGTATCACTATTTACAATAAGATGGATTTTCCCATCTTGCTAATTACAGTATTAATTTCCATTTACAAGTCGGTAATTCCTAGCATCAATCCTTTTCCTGTCATTGGGTGGGGCCACTGTTTTCAGACAAAGCCCCAGGAACATTTTTTCTATTCTAATCTCCAGTCGTGCTACACGTAACAGAAAATGAGAAAGAGAAGGATAAGATAATTTTCTTGATGGTAGACTAAGGAGGCAAAAATTGTTCAGGTTTCTTAATGTACTCCCTACATAGAACCAGTCTGGGTTTCATCAGCGTCTCAGAATCGTTTTTGTCACTCTCCCTACCTCATCCTTCTATGACTAAACCAAATCTCATCCCCACACCAGGTATGCAAGCATTATCGTTATTATTGCAATATTTACATCTTCATTCCACTCCTCCTTGCATGTTTCATTCCATCACCAGGTGTAAGAAGAAAGTCATGAAGTAAAAGCATTTCCCCACATGCTCTGTTTGTCTGCTTTGAACCCTCAGTCCCAGCTGCCAGCAGGAGCACTGCGAGGGCTTTCAGAAATTCAATCAGTGCCCAGATAAGAGCATAACAAGGCATTAACTTTCACAGTTTTCCTCCATGACTTGCGTTTTCTGCTTTTTTGGTAAAGTCTAATAATTTTGCTTCTAATGGCACAAAAGAATAGCAAGAAGTATGGAGATGTTTATGGGCTGGAGTGCCAGAATTTAGGAACCTCCACAGAATACGCTAACTCTTTCCCCTCTTCCTTTATTATTGGTTCCAGGACGATGGAGATCAGAAGATAATCAAGATCTAGAAAGCAGCAGAGCTGAGAAGTCAAAGTAAGAGGGTGAACCTGAGATGGCCCAGGGAGGACCCAGACCCCAGCGACCAAGCTGGGGTGAGCAAACATTCTTTGCCAAAGGGCATGGTTCACAGCCAGCCCTTGGAACTTATTAATCCTTGGGCTTCTCAGAATGTGTCATCTTCATATCAAAGTTCCAGAACAGAAAACAGGAGCTTCAGAAGTCATCCAGTGTTTTATTCCTGTTCTTGATTACTCGCCTGCAGCTGCCAATATTCATCCTATATGTAACTAGTCCTAGAATGTGGCCCATTCAAGTAGGAATAGGAAGACTAAGGGCCAAAGAGGGATATTTCCAAGATTAGAATGGAACTAAGGAGGACTCAGTGTGTCTGAATGCCTTGAGAGAAGTTTTATAGCTTAGTCAGAGAGCTTGGGGAAAAACTCATAATGAGTACACAGAAAACAAACAAGTGAAAAACAAGAGGCATTTACTCACTCTGAGAAAAAAATGTACAAAAGAGAAAATGAAACCATAGGACACTATATAGGTCAGGTGTACGTGTTGTTTACAGAATCATGATGTGGGAAACACTCCATGTAAGGAAGAATTGAATCTTCTCTCATAGAAATTTAGTAGATAGTAGCTAAAATGGAAAAATCAGGAAATAGAACTATACACATATTATTTAGACATCTGGAGGTAAATTGTAGAAGAAATCACTAAAATAATTTAAAGTGCTATTTCTAGGGAGTAGCCCTCTGAGTAGAGCTGAGGACTGCAATTTTTCATGATGAAGCCTACAGTTCTATCATAAAGAATGTGGACTTTTTAAAATATGTTTTTGTATTTTAAAGGGAGTCGCTAGGCCTGTCCATAAATATCCAGGGTGCCATTGAACTTAGATGTGGCCAAGTGATATGCTTTAGTCAGTGATATGCGACTTGAAGTGAAGCTTCAGGAATGAATGTACAATCTACCATATTTCTTTCCCTCAGTATTTCTGGACCATGGAACTGGATTTTCTGTCCACTGGGGTCCCTGAGTAAGGACAGTGTGGAGCAGACATATATATATATGTACATATATATATACATATATATATATTTCAATATGTATACACAGAAATTTAAAAATATAAATCATATTTTATAATATGTAATATAAATATATAACACATGCAAATTATATGTAAATATATATTATATAATATATTAATATCATATATATATAATGATAGGTGGAATAATGGCTCCTAAAGATGTCCACATCCTAACCCCCACAATCTGTGAATATGTTACCCTACATAGCAAAACAGACTTCGCAGATGTGATTAAGGTTAAGGACCTTGAGATGCGAAGAATACACTGGATTATTCAAGACCTTACAAGCAGAGGATCATTGCCGACTGCAGGAAGCTAAAGAGGTGGCAGCATGAGAAGGACTGGGCCCGCTTTTGCTGGCTTTGAAGGTGGAGAAAGAGGGCACAAACCAAGGAATGTAAGTGATTTCCAGAAGCTGGAAAACATGAAAAAACAAATCCTCCACCCCCAACCTCCAGAAAGAAATGCAGCTCTGCCAACACCTCGATTTTAGTGTTTGACTTCTTATCTACAGAACTCTGAGATAATAAGTTTGTGTTCTTTAAGCCACTAACTTTGCGATAATTTGTTAAGACAACAATAGAAAACCCGCACACACATACTTACACAAACATAATTTTACAAAAAATAGAATTTTGATTTTAAAATTTTAAACATGAAATTTCAAAAAATTCTAAACATGGTTGTAAGTTGAAACGGCATGTTTAGAATAGTTCTCACAAGTAAAAACATATTAAGCAAAAAGTAAAAGAATAAACTCGAAAATGTACAGATCGAAACAAAGTGTCCAAATCTAGACTTTACAATGTGAATTTGGGAAATTTGCCGAAGTTTTTTGGGCTTCAGCATTCTCATCGTAAAATATCTACCTCACAGACTTGTAGAAAGACTAGAATAAAGATGCAGTATGTGCCTGTCTTCATACTATTCGTTTAGGACAAACCACCCATATGTAGTAGCTGTTCATCTAGTGTCCAAAACCAACAACAATAACAACCTACTGAGCTAGGATTTGAGTCTCAGCTGTACAATTTATTCATTGTTATAGTCATTCACTTCTTATGATTCTTAATTTCTTCATCTGTTTATGGAGATAATAAAACCTCATGTATTTATTATGAAGGTCAAATGAGATAATGTTTTAAAAAGTATATGTAAAGAAGTCATCTTTTTAGAGGCCAATGAAAGAATGACATAGAGGAGGCAAGAGTGAAACCTGGGAAACCAGTTAAAAAGCTAAGGTTGTATCATTGGGAATGACAATATCGACTCTGGAAAAGATATAAACCTAGAAAGCCAGCGTATTCATTGTCTGGAGACAATGGACAAAATATTTGAAATCTATATGACCAACATCTAACAGATCTATATGAAAAGTCAAGTCATAATTAGAATACAACTTCATGAGTACGGGATCAAGGTGAGGGGATTAGCAAGAAGCAGCAAATATTTAATGTCCCAGGGCTCAGAGGATCTGATTCATCTCTTCAACATTAAGGACGAATTTGCCAAGAGAACAGGGATATTCTACGTTAATTGCACACAATCCCCTGGGTGTGTCTTCATATGAGATATAGTCTTTCCATTGAGACTGTTGACCAAGGCTCTCTCGTCACTGGAGAGCGATAGGTGGACATTGACAGGGTAAATTTCTGTATTTCTCTTACTTCCACTGGCTTCCATTGCTGGCCCCTTGCTGATTGGCACATTTTTGCTTTAACTAGGTTTATGTATTCAATCACATCATGGTCAAGAAGACCATTAAGTTAATGATTTTCAAACATTTTACCCTGGCCCATTAAACAGAGTAAAAGTCCCAAGAAATCATCCATCCTTCCCCTTTCTATCTCCCAGTAGATGAAGAATATTGTGATAGAAATCAGAGAGGAACAAAACCATATTCAAATTATAACAATGCAGCAATTACCCCCCAAAAGTATCAATAAGGATAAGAACTGTATATGTTTTACAAAGTGCTTTAATTAATTCAAGAATAACAGCGACTGAAAATCATGTCCTACTCACGACAGCTTTGATGATGCACTGATAACAAGGCATTCTGCCTGTGCATCTCAGGAATTCCAACTCTCTGTTGAAAATTGGCTGTACTGCCCAGCATTGTGTGTAGCAGCCAGACTTCTTATTAGGATACCAAGGTAGAGTTCTTAATAAACTCTGGTAATATGCTCGTTTATTTATAAATACCAAGTCTCAATATCTTTAATAACCCACTTAGTATTTTATTAAGCTCTCTTGGTTATAAATAAAATAAGAAGTAACACTTCTTAAGTATTTATGTTCTAGAAACTCTTCTATGAATTTTTTATGCATTAAAAAATGAGCATTCATCATATTTCCCATCACTCATCGATAAGAAGAAAGTAATTGTCCTTTTGGCTTTATATAAAGCCATTCAGAAGGACTCTTAAACATTGCTTTCAGGTTATTTTGTATGTCTCTGTCCTAATCCATATGTTCTGATTTTGAAACCATTCTTATTTTCATTACTTTCAAGTTTGAGGGACTACTCTTTGTTGTCTTCAGGTCCTGACAGTAATACAGGCAGTCTCCAACTTACAGTGATTTGGTTTACGATTTTTCAACTCTATGATGGTGCAAAAGCATTCAGTAGAAACTATACTTCAAATTTTGAATTTTGATCTCCCCGCCCGTAGTGATATGCAGTATGAAATTCTCTCATAATGCTGGGCAGCAGATCTGAGACGATTTTGCCCAACTGTAGGCTCATGTAGGTGTTCTGAGCACGTTTAAGGTAAGCTAGGCTACAATGTTCAGTAGGTCAGCTTAATTAAGTGCACATTCAGCTTAACAATATTTTCATCTCACAGTGTGTTCATGGGGATGTAACACCATTATAAGTCAAAGAGCAAATGTACATAAAAACATTTTGCAAACTATAAAGTGCTGCTCATATGTAAAGATTTTAGCATGGAGGCTGGCACTAATGCTCCTATCTCCATTTACAAGTAAGGAAACTGAGGCCCAAACAGGTGGTAAGAGGTTTTCAAGGCCACTCAGTGGATAGGCAGAAGAATCAGGATTTTAGCACCCTGCTAATAAGCTCCCCTTCCAAACTGCTGAAATCATCCAACATCTTTCCTGGCTTATTTCCCACATATTATTGGAAGACCACATTTCTCCTTGTCTTGATCATACCTTAACAAATTACCTGAAAACTTAGAGGCTTAAAGCAACAAACATTTACTCACAGTTTCTGGAGGTCAGGAATCCCAGTGACTCAGCTGGGTGCTTCTGGTTCAGGGTCTCTCATGAGACTGCAATTAAGTTGTCTCCAGGGCTTCGGTCACCTAAAGGCTTCACGGGGCTGGAAAAGCTGCATCCACTCTCACTCCTGTGACTGGTGGCTTGAGGCTTCAGTGTCCCTCCACGCGGACCTCTCCGTAAGGCTGCTCATGATGTGACTATTGATCAGAGAGAGAGAGAAGGGGAGGGAGAGAGACTTAAATGCCAAACTGGAGAGCCTGGACTTTATTTCATGAAAAACGGGAGCCATTGATAATTGATCAGAATTCCTGAGAACCTTTCCCAAGCCTTTTTGGGATTCATCATTGATATCAGATTACTGTTCAATGATCCAGGGTAAGATCGTTCTACATTGACTAAAATACTGCAACTAATGGCTGACAGAAATTCAAGAAAACAAAATTTCGTAGCGAGAATCCTATGAACATCCTGTAGTGGCACATACACACCACACAAAGGGGGGCACAGAAAAACATAACAAGTGTCTCACTGGAATAATATGCCAGTGAGAAAAGAAAGGTTGAATTTTGAACTTTTCCTTTCACAAAACTTGGAAGCACCGATCCCATGACTTTAGATTTAGAAGGGAACTTAGAAATTATTTAGATCCATGTAAGCGAATGACACCCAGATCTACAATTCCAGCTTCAACCACTTCTCTGAGCTCTACATATGTTCACCCAGCTGTCTGCTGGGCATATCAATTGGTCGAACTATGGATACTTTCATTTCAACATGTCAGAAATTGGATTCATCATGTTTCCACCCTCTTCTGCTTTGGGTGTTTTATTTAATTAAATCATCATCTGCCCAGTTGACCTAGGCCATCCTCAACTGGAGCCACATTCCACTGGGCACCACCTACTGATTCTACAACTAGGTTCCTCCCCATTCTTGTACTCTCAAAATGGACTGCTTCTCCCACACACTGGCCTCATCAAATCTCCCCTCTCACTCCTGCTTCTAGTTCTTTACCTTGCCTGGAGTATTGTGCTCTCTTGCCTGACTGGAAAACTCTTACAGCTTTCTTAGGACCTGGTTCAAATGTCGCCTCTTCTCTATAGGATTAATCTGTCCTTCATCTAGGCTCACTACACATTTACCACGAATTGCTAACATCATTATTGTTCACATGTCCTACTTCTTCCACAAACAATGAGCTCTTTTTATTTTATAGTTAAGAAAACTCTTGCTCCTAAATACTAAGTGATTTAGTCAAGTTCAAGTTTACTCAGTTTAGCAATAGCACAGCCATGACTAGAAGATATTCTAAAAACAGGGTTCATGCCCAAGGGTTCCCTAGAATAAAATGTGTGTTGCTTTTTTGGTCATGGAGAAGTATCTGCTGAGCTAAGTTTATGGATGTCTTTGAAGATAAAACTTGATCTCCACCCCTTGCCGAAGACATGCCCTGCATTGGGGGTGGCAGGCCTGCTTGCTAATACCCCAGTCAGTGGACCTGGGAGCATTTGCATCGAGGGGCTGGGTGAGGATGTTCAGGCCTTGCTCACAGGACAGCCTGTGGAGAGGAAGTGCCATTCCAATTTACGAGTCGCTCATTTCCACTCCGCAGAGGCCTTGTCGAGTAGGAGCCTGTCAGCTTTCATCTCCATCTCTCTTGCCCCTGGGGCCAAAAGTCAAATTCAGTTTCTGCTCACTTGTTTGATTTTTAGTGGTTCCTCTGGCATCCTCAGCTCCAGAACCTTTACCAAGTGGCTTCTTTAGAAAGTTTAAGGTGGAAATCTCTAAGCTGGGCCTGTGTTTCTCCTGACAAGTGTGTAATCGATGGGAAATCTCTCACTGGAGCTATCCTATCCTGAGTCTTGCTAAAAGGCACTTTCAGAGATGGTAAAGGCTCTTAGAGACCTTTTACAATGGACTAAGCCAGCCTAAAATCGTCACCTTTTTCCTCCTGGGTGACCACGCACTATCACCAACCTCTCTGGCAATCAGAGAAGAAAGTGAGGATACAGACAGGAAAGAAATCACTCCCTTAATACATACTAGACAGAATGCTCTTAGGGGCAGGCAGCAAAGCAGTGACTTGGAAGAAAATTGTGAAGTGTGAGTAGATACTAGGGGCTGAGCAGGCTGGCTGCAACTTTGGGCTTGGTTCTGTCCCTCTATGCATTCTATCCTTCTTGAGATTCCCTGCCTTTAATTCTTGTGGCCACCACCATACCCAGCCCTTCCCTACTAGCCCGTCAAGAACACAAATTCTTTCCCTGTTACGTTCTATTGAACATAATTAAAATGAGCTAATACTTTCTGAAGGGGCTACACTAACAGACTAAAGAAAACAAACAGAAAACATCAAAAGCATTGAAAACAATCCAGTTTACTCGGGATCACACCTTAATCCTAAAAATCCCAGTGCCCTATCTGGTTCCACCCATTGTCTTGCTTCTTCCCCCTACAAGTTCCCTGCACTTCTCTTAACTATAAGGCCTCTGGGTATCATTTTGTTTTATGGCATCTAGAAGATGGTGTGGAGGATCCTTTCCTTCAAATGAAATCACAGCAGGAAGGAGACCAGTCGGGAGGTAATTGAGAGCTAAATTAAGGTAGGAAGGTAAAGCTATACAGCAGTGTAAACATGCAAAAAATATTTAGGAGTCAGAATAAGTAGAATTTGGGGACCTATTAGATATGGGGTGGAAAGGTTGAATTTTGTTTTCCTTGTTTTATAAGATATCTATTGAACTCAAGCTGGAATTCCCTATACCATTTTCATGTTAGAAATGATATTGCTAAAAAACAAACAAAAACCCAGAAAGAGGGTACACACACAATGAGTAGAATAGAATTTTGTTATTAATGAAGACATGAGTAATAGCATGTTGTTTTTTTAAAAATCTAATTTATTAAGATAAAATTTATATATAATAGTACCTACATTTTAAGGGTACAGTTCATTGAGTCTTGACAAATGTATGCACCCATATAACTATCACTTTAACATAGAGAACATGTCCATCATTCAAAAAGTTCCTTCATGCCCTTGCCCAGTCAAGAAGTCCAACCTCATCCCTAGAAAACCATCGATTGGCTCTTTTGTCACTATAAATTCAGTGTGCGTGTTCTAAAATTTCATATAAATGGAATCATACAGCATATAATCTTTTGCATCTGGCCTTCTCTCAGCATTATGCTTTTGAGACTCATTCTCATGTAGTAGTAGTTAATTTCATTTTATTGCTGAGTAATATTCCATTGTTTGGACATACCACAATTTGTTTATCCATTCACCTGCTGATGGATGTTTGGGTTGTTTCCAGTTTCTAGTTATTACAAATAAAGCTGCTTTGAACATTTGTGAGTAAGTCTTTGGGTGGACATGTATTTCCATCGTCTTGGGAAATACCTAAGAGTGGAATTGCTAGGCTGTATGGTAAGCACGTGTGCATTTAACTTTACAAGAAACTGGCAGATCATTTTTTTAACCAACGAAACACTTCTCATTATGCACCATAATTCAAGAATGAGAAAAAAATAATGTAGGCAATCCTACTTGAATTATCATAAAATTTACATTAGTGGGATCTGAATTAATGGGAGTAAGCTATTATAAAATGTTAACTCGATCAAAATAGTTTGAATTCTTAATTCACATGAAAAGAGTATTTCTAAAGGAATAGGACATGAGCCAAGAAGGGAGAAATTTTGTGAACTTTGTATATTCCCCGCCTCCCTCAGAAAAGAACAGCAATATATTGTTATTCTATCAACAGAATTCAATTATATAATATAAAACTGTGACGTGCTCCAAAAATCTACATAGGGTATTATTGCCTTAGTTTAATGAAAGCTGTCAGGGGACTTGCAGCACCACTTGCTTATAAAATCATGTGGATTCAGTATATGCCATAATATCATTCTTCTGAGTTGACTCAGCTAGAAGGCTGGGACACGTATGTTGCCAGGTAAGACCGCGACTTGGAAAATTATAGCTCCACTGTGCTTAAGTGTTCCCCAGTGACTGGGAGCCTTAACGTTGACTCTAGGGGCCTAACATCTCCAGGAGTAGCCTAATTGTTGGCTCAGAAATTTCTTTAGAAGCTGATTGACAGCAGCTGCCAATCTAGATAATCACCAGAGAGCCCCAATTAAAGCTCTGACCATCGATCTCACCGCCAGGACTTGGGGCTTTAATATAAATCCACAAGTGGAAAAAATTACCCCCTGAGAAAAAAAGCAGCAACTTTTGTAGTATGCACTAAATTATACAGCCATATTATACATTATTTATAATTCATGGATGCATTTTTAACCCATCTTCTTAAATGTTGCGTCGTTAGTCTAATGAGGTTGGTATTCAGAACCTTTCTTTTTCAATTCTTCACTTTGGAAAGGGACATAGTAAATCTGGAAAAAAATACAAATGAAGGAGTATTTTTAGCACTGACAAAAATAGGAACTATTTTAAAGTAATTTGTACTATTGTCATTGCTGGGGCCTTCATTAGCCACCTAAGGAGGGAGCGCCCAGTGTTTTCACTAATCCTGCAGATGAGGCCAAGTTTGAAACACACACTCTCCGCAGGGATTATGTGAAGATGTTAAAACTTGGCCAGAAAAGTGACAAGGTATCTTGATGACTGAGACAATCCTGGAAGTCGGCTGGTCTGTCCAACCGCTATGAACTAAGGTAATCGAACACAGCAGGTATGCATAGATACTAGCAAATGCCAAACGGCTTTCTGTACACATGGAATTCAGCTTAATTAGTCACAGAGGAAGAATAGGCACAGTTAAACTCATCCAAGAAATCATTATTGTTTAAGTTGCCTACAAACAAACATAAAAATTGTTGCCCTCTTAAAACAACTAGTTCCTACCTGCGAAGAGAGCACATATGAGATAGTCAACTGACCTTTATGTAAAGGAACTACCCAGAGTATGAATTCTCTCCATTATTTCTCCTTTTGGTTATAGTCCAGGCTCCAGGCTTATTTCTCAGTAGCTCTGTTTCACCCAGTAGTTGATAAATGTATGGTACACGCTCACTAAAGAGTGGTTTCTGACAAGAAATATCGATGGACTTTTAAAGTGTTTGGGTAGTTTTATGGACGAAGAGCTACATGACTGGGAAAGGGGGACGGAGACTTGACTGTTAAAACAGGGCCTTCCACAGTTGTCTCTGGGGGGGTCTTCACTGGTAACTGGAACAGGATTGGTAAGTGGGAGTCTTCCTGTTACCCGAGAATTGTAGCTAAGGCTCTGACTGCTGAGCAAAGGGCACTTAGCGTCTCTTTTTTTAAGTCCTAATCTCTCCAGAGGGGCCCTGATGGTTGGCCCAGACACGATAACATGGGTTTATTGAGAGAGGTAATTCTAGGATCCATCTTACTACTCATCTCCATCCACCACCCATACCCCAACTTCATAGCAGAGAAGTCCTGGAGGTGAGAGAGGGTCAGCCTTTGGGTAGTGCTGCAATTGCAGAGAGAGCCTGTTCCCTTCCATGAGGAAAGGCTGGTTCTTCCTTCCCTTCGACTGTCCTGAAGTAATGAACTTCTCTCTAATCATTCACGAAGATAGGCGGTACCTACAAGAAGAAGAGCTGACATTTCATTTCTTTATCACTGCTCAGGCTATGCAACCTGAATAAGAAATAGAAAGAGACAGTCTCCCAATTTATAATTGGTATAACTGGGGGCTACAGCCCTGACTGCCCTCACAGAGAGAGGGCAGAGAGGCATCTGCATCAGAGGAACACAGTAGGAGGCTACCAACTTGGGTTCAGTTAGAATTTTCTGTCAAATCTTTCAAGAGACCTTTAATGCACAGGTTGCTTCTTGGGCACAAGACCCTTATCAACTAACATGTTGAAGCTACCATTGTCCTCATCAAAATCATAGAAAATGAGATAGAATAGCAGACAGATAGCCAAGAAGGCCACATCTCTACCCAGTTAAATAAAAAGACATTTACCTTTTCCTTCTCTCTCCTCCCTGGCCTATACAAAAGCTCAGCACTCAGCCAATGCAAAGAAAGATGGCATTTGAAACCCAGCTTCTCTTCACACCCAGCTTCTCTCCACCCCTCCAGGCAGGTAGGGCCAAGGAACTGGCCTGAGTGAGGTCTCATTTCCTCTCTGTCCCTGGATGAAGGTCTAGGCAAGTCACTCAAATTTTCTAGGCACTCTCAGGTAACAAAAAGTCCTGACATTTTCAATCACAAAGACATTCTCCTGGTAAATAACAGGACCAGTCAAATCATAACTGTCAAAACTTTACTTCATTCAAAGTTGAAGCTCTCCTCTCCCCCAGTCCTGGCTCGCCTCAGCCTTGGAGACCTGTGGTGGGTCAGCTTCTTTCTTGTTCTTTCCCTCACCTACTCTTCTATTTCTTACTCCCTCACTGGACTGTCTTTGGCTTTCATGAGGTTGGAAATAAGATGGGGGAAAAGTGGAAAGAGGGGTGGAGAGGTGCTCCCTGACTGGTATTGATGCAATCAGATCGTGGTGCCCTTTGGGCAGGGCGAAGTCCCATAGCTTATTCTGTTTCCTGAGTGATGCTTTCACTGTGACTCAGAGACATTCCCTCTGCAACCTTTGACTGTGGCCCCCAGGATGTGAGTGAAGTCCACTTCAGCCCCTGAATACCTGGAGGCCCTTTTTACTGTGCTTCCAGGCAGTCCTTTTTGAGGGAAATCAAGATGCACCCAGGCTAACTCCTCCTGCCTCCTTCCCTAACACAGCCATACCTGGCTCCTGAGATACTCTCCTCTACCCAGCGTCCCACTGTTTGTGGCAGTGCAGCTTGCTCCCAACACAGTCTCCTTCTTTTACTATAGACCCTTTCTGCAGGATCTCGCCTACAGATTTTTTTTTCCAGGCCTGTGTCCGGCAGGTGATTTTCCTTAACAAGATTACAATCCAACACTCTGCTAAGAATGACTACTACTATTATTTGATGATAGTAATACCTTACGTATCTACAGTAAGTTATAGCAGTACGAATCATTTTGAAGATGGATTTTTTTTACATGAAGTACTTCACATAGAATTAAAATTATAACTAAAATACTCACTATCCTTACAGTTCAGTAACTCAAGACATGCCTCCAGGTTTTTTTGTTCAAAGTCTTTTTTTTTTTTTTTTTTTCCTGGAATGCATACTCTGTTGACCTGCAGGAGTCATCACAGGTCAAGTTGCCTGAATTGCTCCCTTCAGGACCCCTTTCGCAGTGAATGGAAAAAAAATAAACTCTGTTCATTCCTCTGTGGAGTGTGTATGGGGAAAAATACCACAGCACATAACCAACTCTCCAACGCTTTTATGCCTTCAGGGTGGATGATGAGCTAAGAATTAGCAAACTGGTTTTCCACTATCATTTTGTAAGACCTGCACAGTCTGCTCAACAGTTTTCTTTGGGATATGGAGATATTTGACACTATTGCTTTATTCTTAGCCAGTCACTGTGACTTCAAACAAAACAGAGACAGGGTCCTATTTTAACTGCCTATTATACGTTGTTGGGATATGAAGCCTTTCTTTCACCTCACCTTACTTAGTAAAGTCTACAGTATCAGGTAGACTAAGTAGAAGGAAGAGGTACAGTTGAGGTATGTGTGAGAATAACATGCCAATGGGGAGAGATTAGAGCCAGAGGTGGCCCTGGAGCATTAGCCATCAGGAATTCACAGAGGTGGCCCTGGAGCATTAGCCATCAGGAATTCACAGACATCTTAAGGGAAGGAGAAGACATTGAACTTCCCATAGAGAGTGGGCAAAGTCTCAACCAACATTATTTGAAATCTCAAGGAATAGAATAACTTCAGCTAACATCTGGGGAATATTATTATCTGTTGAAATGTTAGGGAAAATGTGACAGGCGATTTTCCTTCACAGGATTACAATCCAACACTCTGCTAAGAACAACTACTACTATTATTCGATGATAGTAATACCTTATATATCTACAGCAATTTATAGCATGCAATTTCCTTTCTGCAATAAGAATCATTTTGGGGATGGATTTTTTTTACATGAAGTACTTTTACATAGAATTAAAATTATAACTACGATACTCACTATCCTTATAGTTCAGTAACTCAAGACATGCCTCAAGGGTTTTTGTTCAAAATCTATTTTTTTTTTTTCTTCCTGGAATGCATACTCTGTTGACCTACAGGTTCAGCTCTTGGTTTATTACAGGGAACTTTTCTTCTATGATATTGTGCAATGCATTTATGTCTCATGTATCTGTTCTTTTGCCCAGAGATAGTAATATACTTTTGTTGGTTGGCCTTTATCTTCCATGACCATAGTTTTTCTTTCTAATAATTTATAAAGATCTTCTATTTTCCTTAATTTACTCATGCTCCAGATATGGTAGTTTTATTGTGTGTGTTGTCTTTCTTTCCTAAACATTGCCAGCTCACTTTTTCTTCTTTGGCCATCTTAGAATCTCTTCCCTGAGCTCTTTAACTCTCTGTTGCACCTCCTTTTCAAAGGAGCCATGTTCTTTTTAACTTCTCTGAGGGTTTAAATAGTATTTATCTGAAATTTCTTCTGTATTCTCTAGTAATTTTTTCTCATAGCTTGGAATAATTCTATGCTAGATGTGAATTCTTTAGCTAGTTTTCACTTACCTTTCCTCATAATTTTCCTTTCTATAGTGTCTATACAGTGCTTGCTTTGGCAGCACATATACTAAAATTGTAGTGTCTATACATAGGACCCATAGTGGGTCTTTTTTATTACCTCTCCTTTGAGAAGGGGGCCGTTCTGCTTGAGTTTGCCATTTGGTCAAGAGTGGTGAGTGTGGCTGGAGCTAGAGAAGTGATCTGGAGCAACTGTCAGCTTTAGCCCAGACACATTGTTTCAGAAGATATTCAGAAGGAAATTTTTCTTAATTTTTATTGTTTGCCCATTTCAGCTGAGTGGATCACCTAGCTAGGAGGTACTTCTGGCTCTTAGTAAATTCCTAACTTAAAATTGATGTCCATCTCGTTTACTTTTAGAGAAATCTGAACCATGCTAACGTTTGAAGGGTTATATATCATCACTCAGCATTCTACTTCTAATTGATCTCAAATTCACAGATTTGCAGATATTCTTCTTAGCCTATGAGTTGGAAGTTGTAGCTCTAACTGTATTTATTGAAGATGCAGTTTTCTTATTTACATTCTTTGGATTGTTTTAATAAATTACAAACTGAGGACTAGAGTAAACAGGAACTTTTTAAACCAGAAGTCCAATATAGTCTTTTTAAAATAAAAATCCGATGACATTTGCCCCTCATTCTGATTTGCTCCCCACTTATATCTCCAACTCCTTCTGGTACTTTTTTTCTCTTTCACTCTTCTGCTTCATGGGATGTTGTTCACTTGCTCTCCCTCTGAAATCTGTCCTTTTGGATCTTTAGTTTCCTCTGCCTGGACTACTCTCTCTCCTTCATTCCCTTTTCTTGGCTAACTCCTCTTACACCCTGACATTATTAGTCAGAGGATGCTTTTTCTGAACACTCTAAGTTTATATCCATGCCATGTTCCCGCACTTACTATGTCAAACTTCCTTTCACATCTGATTCACAGGTTCCACAATAACATCTTGATTTCTCTTAATGCTGTCATAACGTGGCTTGGCAATAAATAATGAATTCAAATTTTAAACTGCAGTTTTCCGGAGAATATTCTCTAATCTACACTGGATATATTAGTAGCAAATTACAAACACATTGTGAATTGATTTGAATTATTGTATGTTTGTGTCTGTTATAGATATTCTTGCTAAACATAGTATAATGAGTGTGTGCAATAAAAATAGGTGTCCCAGAAATCTGCATCATAAAGTTCATCACTGCACAGGTCAGTATCTGGCACACAGAAGATGCTCAATAAATATTTTGTCGAACAAATGAATGATTGGTGTATCCTTGAGGTCGAAGTTCCAGCCCAACACATAGTCCACCTACATCCAAATAAAAGGTAATTTGGAGACAGGAGGTTCTGTAAGGGTGGAAGAGAGAACGGTTCCTTGAGATAAATCAGGGTGTTGATTCAAGTGGTTCTGTCAGCTTGCCTTTGTTGCTGTACTTCCCGTTCATAGGTAACCACTTTGTAAACCTACGTGCAAAATGGAAGGCTATGGATTCCCTGCTAACGAGCTGTGTAAAGGCATCCTTGCATATTTCCAGGCTGTCAGAGGGCATAGACCAATGTTCGCACAAGTTGCCTAAGCTCTTTTCAGCCATATTTGCTCCAGGCTTTTATCAACTGCCAGGAAATGAGCAGCTGTGAGTTCCAAACATAGCAGGTATGTGGAGCTGTCTGCATGTCCAATTCTCTCAACCAGAGCGAAGATGGGCTGGGGTCAGCTGTGTCAGATACGCCTTCCTTTGATAGGCAGGAGTTTGTGTAAACTCCAGGCTCCTGCTAAACTGGGGAACTTCTTTTGAAGGTGTTCAGCCTGGGAACTTCTGCCAAGCCACCCAGCTTTCCAGCTGCATGTAGCCCCCAGGGCTCTGTCATTCACTCTGTCATTTGAGAGGCCATATGGGATTCCAAGGGCAGGGTCAGCTTTGGTTGCCTCCACTGCCCGCAGTCCATGGACTATACAATCTACATTAATTCTAACGTCTGTGTACTATTTAAAATGTGGTTTACTGTGATACTGAATTTGTTTTACCAGGCTTTAGAAAACAAATAATTTAATTACCTTTTTTTTTTTTCTTTTCAGCCCTTTGGGGTATTGAAAGTCAACTACTTTAAGCTCAGGAAGTTTTTGTTGTTGTTTTAATAGCTCTTAGGTTGTGGCTGGGTCTTAGTTTTTGCACACAGTACCTTTTTTCCAACTAATTATTTTTTAAAAGTATTAAGACTCCTTTTAAGCTTTAATCTGCCTTAGAATATCATCATCATTTTGTCTTTTAAATTTTTATTAACTTTGCTTTGGGTGGTCTTAAGACTTTCTTTAGTGTTAAGATTTCATGCCATTACCTAGAATCATAGACTTTCAGAGCTGGGAAGGCCCTTGAGAATTTTTTCTAAATCTCTTCTTTTAGAGGTGAAGAAACTGAGGTAAAGGTGTTAAAAGACTTGCTCAGATTTTTCATAGCCAGCGGTGGAATGAGAAAAATCAGGTTTCCTAACTCTTAGTTCAAGGGTATTCCCACTACAGTTGCTTATCTTTTTAAAATATTTCCATGGGCTGCACTTCATACCTTATTCTAAGAATCAGCGCCACCACCTTTACGAACATACATATGCTCACTTGTATGAAAAAGAAAAAGTCAGTGAATTATAACTGCAATCAATGTGATTTTGTCAATTCCTCACAAGTCCCGAGAAATGCCAATATCCATGTCAAATAGTCAATCAATGGTTAATTAGTATTAAGTGCGTCTATATGTCAGTTACAACTGCCAAACTGTGGAAGCCCTTGGTTCTCAGGAAAGGGTCATAGGAGATAGGAAGTGTGACATCCTGCGTAGCATATCGATAATATTGTTAAACTAGATTTAGTAGTGGCTATTAGAGGGGTTTTGCTTGGAAGACAGATATATTCAAATTGTACACCATAGGCTAAGAATAGCAGAAAATATCTGATACTCTTTTTCAATTAGTAATACGGATAGAATATACTGAATTTAGTAAGCCCTTTTTTAGAAGAATAATAATGATAATAATAATATTTTCCTGGCATCTTACAGTTAGCAAAGCTCTTTCACATTTATAATCTCATTTAATTTTCACAATAAGTATTTTAGATAAGTATCCTCTTTTTCAAAAGATGACCCCGAGACACTAAATCTCACAGCATATTACTGGGAGAAATTAGATTTCAACCCAGCTTCTTTCTATTCAAAATCTCCTGATCTTTTCATTGTCATTTCTTTCTTCCTCCCTCCTTTAACACACATTCACAGAAAAGTGTTTATGTGCCAGAAACTGTAGTAAGGAATGATTCTATCAAAACATGCAAAATCGGTTCAACACATGGAAAATTATTAGCCTAATCTATCACTTCAATAGACAAAGCGATAACAATTAGGTTTTGTGGCTACATTAGAGCATTAAAGAACCGCTCTCTTTGGATTAGCTCATCCAAATGCACATTTTACAGATGAAGGAAATCTGGCATGGAGGTGGGAAACAGCTCAAACATCCAGTGAGACAGAAGCAGCTGTAAACCAGGAGCTCGGATATTTCTAGTAGCTTCTCAAGAGGCACATAAAACTGTGCATTTGGTTAAAATCTTTGTGCATTTCTGAAGAGTAGGAATGGGTACACACACACACATGGATAAAATACATATATAAGCAAGTTTATACTGTCTCAGGCACGTCCCCTGAAAGAATAGAATATTATCATTTTTAATATACATTAGAGGTACTCTATAATTAGAGATGCTTACAAAAGGAAATTCATGTAGAAAAGGAAAAGAGAAATATGCCACCTTCTAAAAATCCAAGGGCATCAACTCCAAATCTAAGTAAGGGTAAACAAAGTGAGAGAATGTCAAGTAGATGCATATTAACCAATTCTTAAGAACCCGAGATGAATAGCCAGAAACTATCATAAAAAAGAAAGGTGATTTATAATAGCAACACACATTAAACATTTTATTTAATAATTCAACAAATGTTTATTGAGTGCCTACTACACGACAAACAATGCTCTGGGCTCCTGGGTTACAGCAGAGAGCAAGTAGACAATGACCCTGCTCTCAGGGAGCTTTCATTCTAATGGAGGAGACGGACAAGGTATAAGTAAATTATATCATATCTTCAAGGCGAAGTGTTATGGGAACAACAGGGAGCTGGGCAAAGCAAATCGGGACCATGGGCAGTGAGCATGGGTTATACTTTTAAACAAGGAGTCAGGGCCATTGAGAAAGTAACATCTGCATCGAGACCTGAAGGAGGTGAGTGAATTAGCCGTGCAAATATTTGAGAGAAGAGTGTTCAAGACAGAAGAATTAGCTATTGCAAAGGCCATGAGGTGGCTTCTCTGTTATGTGGGAGAAGCAGCATTGCAAGGCGGCCTACACAGCTGCTGTACTGACGTTAGGGTGGGAGTGGCGATAATCATGCATAGCCTTGAAGACCCTTGTCAGTTACTCTAAGAAATTTTTATGGGCTTTTACTCTGAGTGAAATATGAAGTCATGTGGGTATTTAGCAGAAGAGTGTCATGATGTGACTTGAACTTTAAGTAGATCGCTTTGGTGACTGTGTCGAAGCAATGCTTTACTTGATCACTGCCCTATCCTTCTCTCCTATCATGGCTCAACTCTCCATCATCTCTCATCTCAATCACTGTAGGTAATAGTGGTTTGGGCCAAGGTAAGGGCAGTGGAGGTGGTAACGAGAGGCCACATTCTGGATATATTTTGAAGGTAGAGTCACAATTTCCTGAGGCAAGGTGTGAGAAGATAAAGATAATGCTAAGTATTTTGTCCTTGATCCACTCGAGGGATATTTAATAATTAACATAATATGGAACACAAGAGAACTGAAAGAAAATGCAGACATCCTTATAGAATACTACCAGAACTAGGATTTTATCCATTTTTTTCTCTTCTGTATCCCAAGTCTACAACAACGTCTGGCACACAACAGGCACTCAGTTAATATGTTGAATAAACTGATGAATCAGTGAATAGTAACTACTGGAATCTCCTCTCTGAGGTATACTTTAAACCAACAGTTCTCAAACTCTTCACATGCAACAGAATCACCTTGTTAAAACATGTATTTTGGGACTCATCTCCAGAGTTTCTGATTCAGTAGGTCTCAGGTGGGACCCAAGAATTGGTACTTACAACACATTCCTGGGGGATGCAGATGCCACTGGCTTAAGGACCACACTTTGAGAACTACTACTAGTTTGAAGGCTGTGCTGATGTGCTCTGACAGTGAGCACAACCCCACCAAGCCTGAGGCAAATTTAACTCCTGTCTCCCTTGTGACATCCCAGCTCCTGCATTAGCTTCCACAGGTCAAATGGCTTCAACTGTTCTTGACCACTGTAGGTGCCCTCTCATTCCTGCTCCTTAAAACTTTTCCTTTTGGTTTTCAGTATAGTCATGTATTTTTTAATTTAAAAATGATTTTATCAATTATCTCTTTGTTTGAAGCGACATTTTTGTCTTTCGCCTCTTGGCGCTGTTTTCTTTTAGTTCTGTCTGAACTTGAATGGGAAAACAGCCTCTATTTCTGAGTTCCTCAAAGCACCGTAACTCCCTAAGAGGCAGTTGTGTGGCGTAGATGTTAACTGAGGATTCTAGCACAGCTCAGCAGATAACTTAAAATTTAACAGAAGACACCACATCTCTGTCCTCAGATTTCATAAGCCATTCCCACAGAGGCCAGATTGCTTCTTTTTCCTCTCTCTATGACTCTCATTCTTCAGCCTTTTTTATCCCTTTCTTTCAGAATCCCTCCCCTTAACAAAGCCCCCCAACCCCCCAACACAAACACAGCTCCCTAAACGCAAAGTCCTTTTCACTTCACTCTGCAGAACAATTCAACTCTTTTTCTCACCCAGGTCCATTTAGGCCATGCCCTGGGGGCTTCCTTTCCTACCAAAATGATTTATTTTTCCAAACAAAGATGATTCCTCCACTTACCACGGGGTGATTTTAGCTTCCATCTCTAAAATAATAATATTTTCTCTACCAAAAACACACGCAAAATAATATCAATTAATAATAATAATAATACACACAATAATAATAATAATACACACACATTTAACTTCAATAAGCAAAAGCCCATACCTCATTATGGTTCTAATTTGCATTTCTTTGTTCATTTAGGTACTGAAGTCATTCTTGTGTTTTTTGTTTCACTTCACGTGTTTTCCAACTAAAAATTAACTTTCAATAGATCCTATGTGGTAGTTTGCCTTTTTATCTTGGTTATGCCAAAGTGTTTCGATTTTTATGTAGTTGAATTTACTGGTATTCGTTCTTTGTGACTTCTTCAATCATTTGTGACCTTCCTTGCTTTCCATTAAACTCTAGAAGTTTACATTGTATGTTTGTATTTGGCTTTTTAAAAATATTTGACCTTTTGTTACACCTGGAATAAATCACCTCTGATGTAAAATAGAGTCTAAATAAAATTTTTTCCCAACTGCTAATCAATCTTTTGTATAGTCCTATCTCCTACCACAAGCTGTGACACATAGTGTGTTCTCACTAAATGTTTTTTATAATCAATAAACGCATTCCTGTACTTTGTAGCAAATATTCATTCTCTGTCCCCCATTCAGCCCTGATTTATTTGGGGATTTGATGAGCACAGCGTTCACCATCCTGCCAGCCACCATCACTGCCTACTCACATTATACACTTTGGGAAAAGCAAATTCCTCTTGGAAATGTTCAGTTCTACCCAAGTAGTGATTCTGCAGCCAGTCAGAGGCAGTCAGAAAATAGTTATGCGTTTTCTAGAGGGCAAGGCCCAAATGCCCTTCTGGGTCTCTAACAACAGAGCCATGAGAATTGGAAAGGAAGAGATCAAACTACCTGTGTAGCAGCTGGTCTGGTTCTGGAAATACCAACAGATTTCAGAAAAAACTACTACAAATAATAGGAGAATGTGGTGCAGTAAGTAGCACGTTATAAAAATCAACAGCTTTCCCTGAATCGAATTAAGAATAAATTGCATATCAAATCAAATTCAGGCATGTTTTACAAAATAACCGACCTGGACTCTTCAAAAATATCGAGGTCAAGAAAGAAAAAAAGGGCCACAGAATTGTTCCAGAATAAAGATTAAAGAAACAGAACAACTGTATGCATTGCGAGATCCTGGACTAGATCCTGGACTGGCAGGGAGAGGGGAAGGCTGAGAAGGAGAAACAAAAAATATAAAGTACATTATTGGTTTAATTGATTAAAGTTAAATATTAGTTGTAGATTAAATAGTAGTAGTGCAAATGTTAAATCTTCTGAACTTGATAACTATCTTATGGTTATAAAAGGAAATGTCCTTGATTTTAGGAAATACACTCTGAATATTTCAGGGTAAAAGAGCATGTTAGCTCCAACTTACTCTCAATAAGATTTGGGGAAAACAAAATTAAAATAATATATATATGAGAGAGAGAGAAAGAGATAGAGAGAGAGCGCAAATGGGGCAAAATGTCAACAATAAGTGAATGTGGGGATAGGGTATGTAGAAATTTCTTGTACTACTCTTTTATCTTTTGTGTTAGTCTGAAATTATATCAAAGTAAAAAATATATTAAAAAGTAAGAACTCTCGTAGTTATAAACACAGACTAGTTAGAAGATAAAATGGAAGGCTTGTTTACACAAACCAACAAGTACTTAGTATAAGTCTAGTAAGAAATATCTAAAACTTTATGAGAAAAATGAAAAAAAAAACCTCCCCAAAGACACACAAATATATTTTTATAAATAGAAAGATGTTCTTGATTAATAAAATTTAATCCAGCAAAGTCAGTTTTTCCTAAGTTAAACTACAAATTTATTGTGATCCTAATAAAAATACTATCAGGTGTTGTCATTTTTTTTCCCCCCCTGAGGACGCTGACGAGTTGATTATAAAGATTTTTTTAAAAACAAGCAGGCAAAAGTAAGTAGGAAATCTCTGGAAAATAAGAGCAATTGGAGAATGGAGTTAACCATACTGAGTACTAGACATATTTTAAAGGTTCTATAATTAAATGTGTGGTATTGGCATTTAAATAGACCAATAGAATAGAATAGAAAATCCAAAAATAGGCCCAATTTAAAAAGAAAATTTAATGTATGATAAATTAAATCAGTAGAGAAAATATGATCTAGGATAACTGGATAGCCAGATGGAAAAAGATAAAATTTTATCCATTCCTTATATTATACATAGGATAAATTCTAACTGAATCAGAGATTTAAATGTTGGGGAGGAGAGAGAGAGAAAAGAGAGAGAGAAAGAGAGAGACAGAGAACCAGATAGGTAATAGAAGAAAGCATGGATCAATTCTTCTATAACATAGGAATGGGAAAATGTGTGTGGATTCCTAATAATATATACGTATATCCCTAAGATGTACATATTTTTGTCTTAGCCATTCTATTTCTAGGAATTTATTCCCTATAAATAATTAAAATCATATTAAAATTGACTACATGGATATTCATCCTAGTATTACTAATCATATTGAATGATTAGAAACGATCTACATGTCCAGCAGTAGAGAACTGTTTACGTGTGTGTATTGAACACAGAATGATTGGAGAGATCCCTTCTCCAAGAAGTCTTCCATAAGATTCCACATTTATACAGCTTATTATGAGTATTTCTCCATGGTGCTCATCACCTTATGCCTTCCTTTGGAAGAATTTGTGTATCTTTTGTGTAAAAAACATCTATTTATGTTTGTTCCCTAGATTCCAGCTTCCTGGATCTGGGGAACCACGTATTGCTCATCTCTGTATCTATTCCACCCTGACTCATACCTTTGCTCCTCAAGACTAACCTGTACTTATACGTACTAGGCCAAAAATGGCAAAAGAAGTTTCATTAACATTAGTCCTAAACATTTAATAATGGCTTCCTTGAACACCACATTGAGAATGATTCTGAAGCTGAGAGCAGGCTTAGTTAGAAATAGTGCTACAATCAATTCTATCTGTCCTACACACGCAAAGGGTGAATAGAAGCACATATGCCATGCCTTGTATGGGAAGCTGCCCATTGGTCACACCGACCTTGAGTACTAATTTTTCTAACAAATGCATTGACTCATCTTGTAATCCTTAGTCATGTCTAAAACACACACACACACTCACAAGTAGCCACAGTATATAGCAGACTATGCTAAAGGCATTTAAGAGAAAATGTACTGCCATTTTAATTCCAAAGGAAAAGACAGAGGATATAGCTTGAGTCAAGCTATAAAAGATGGACAAGATGTTAAAATATGAACCAGAAGAATTAGAAAGGGGGCATTCCAGGCATGGGAACCAGTGTGAATAAATACATGGGATAGGAAAGGACAGGTCATTTTGATGGAGTGGCCACCCAGTATTCTCCTTCTTCCTAACTGAACCCCAATTTCTTTTAGATATCCTCCCCTCCTTCATGCAGCTACGTGCATCAGGAAAGACTGACTTCTCTCCCAGTTCTACACATGGCCCTGACCGGTTGAAGAGTAATGCCATTCACGATGTCGGTGATCATTTGAGAACCGCCTGTGTCTTGTTTCTGACCAATGAGATATGAGAGAAAGTTTTCTAGGAGGGTTTCTCGACATAGTCTTATTCCAAGTGAAAACCACAGGAAAGTGTCCCTTTCTCTTCAAGATGTCACCATGTCTGGCCATGTTGCTCAGCACTGCTGCAGTCAATTGCTTCTGGTCAGAGATTGAATGCAAAACTTAGAATGGCAGAGCAGAGAGCTGGTTTCCTTGATGACATCACTGAGCTGCTAAGTCAATCTCTAGAATCCCCGTTACATGAGAGAATACATTTCCCACCCATGTAATCCCCGTTACATGAGAGAATACATAGCCCACCCAATCTCTAGAATCCCCGTTACATGAGAGAATACATTTCCTTTCTCTAGAAGTTAGTTTGGGTTTCTGATCATGGTGGCCGAAAGCATTCTGAGTCGTTAGAAAGTGGTGAGCAGTCGCAGTTGGTGGGAGCAGAAGGCACCTGAAAGGAACTCGTGGGAGAGATGGCTGGGAAAGTAGGCTGGGGCAGACCTCGTGAGACCCTGCGTGCCAAGCCAAAGAATTTGTAAATAATGGGGAGCCACTGACAGTTTTGGTAAGTAATGGGGAGCAGACTCTCAGAACAGATGGGATAAATATTGGTGCAAATGCATGGTGCAGCTCGCAAAGGACCCAATTTGATTCAGACTTCTCTTCCCTGAGTGAAATATGCATCTTCTGAACAGCATCTTAACCAGACTGGGAACAATATGGAAAGGACGTGGGCGTGAGTGATGATCAAGTTCCTCGGCACTGGTCTCAATGGTCACACTCATACACAAATGCTGCCCTTGGCTACAGTCTCACCAACATCATGTGTGAAACCCAACAGTTGGTTTCTCCGCTCTCCTTGGCAATGGCAAAGCCCCAGTTGGAGCCCCATGTTTGTGCTAAACTCCAGGCGGCACGATTCTGATTTATAACTTTTTAAATTATTACAAATGCGATTTCTTTCCATTGTGGAAAAATTGGAAAACACATAGAACAAAAAGAAAATTGAAGTACTTTTTGATCTATCTCCCAAAGATAAATAACAGATAACATTTTGTTGTATCCATTCCAGATTTTGTCCGTCTCTATGCATATACATTTAGTAAACAAAAATGATATCATAATATATATATATATATTGTTTTATCTTTTTTTCACTGTGCAATATATCGTGAATAAATTCTCACATCAATAAATATTTTTCTACATTATTTTTAATAGCTCCATGAATTTTACTCTAAGGAAATATCACAATTTACTCAACCAGTGCCCATGGTTGATATCTATATTATTTTCAATGTTTGCTAATACATACACAAATGCTGCCATAATGAACATCTTTAAGTATATAGTACGTAATTTACATATGTTGTCCAGTTATCATCTTAGACTATAATCTCAGAAGTAGAATTGCTAAACAAAGGTAGAATAACATAAAAAATAAAGTAAAAAATTTCAAATTATCTTCTTAACAAAGTACATAAATAAGTAAAAGTGTCTCGTCCATGTAAGTCTTCCAATCTACATTTTTTCTAGGCTTTTTAAATGTCTAGTTAATATCTATTTAGATATATCTAGATATATAAATACACCTATTTATATAATTAACAGATATATGTCTATATATATACAAATTATATATCTACTTAGATAATTTGTTTTTTTCTCAAGAACAATAGATCCGTTGTGCTCATTTGAAGATTCACAGTAGTGCGTGTCACATTGTCCTACCAATATTACCATCTTCCTCCTAAAATTGGAGGAGATTATGCTTTCAAAGCTGGGCAACCAACCCAACTGCTGCTAACAGAGATAGCACAATAGGTAATTAAAATTATTGCCAGAGGCAGGTGACTTCAAACACTTCTAGTTCACTGTAATTTCATTGTGAATCACTCTTTAAAGCATTTCAGGTTTCTTGTTCTTTTTCACTTAAGAAAGGCTGTGTGCCACCTCCCTCTTTCTGCTTGTTGCTATGATATACATAGTACACATATAGAGTTCAATGACTTGGTTATACAGCTGACTTTCTCAGTGTTGTCATCCAACCTCTATGTTACTTGATTGTACAACCTGTGAAATGGGACTGCAAGCCACAGTATAATGTGATGGCAATTTGGGGCTCCAGCTGCAGAATAACATGGACAAACAGCATTCTAAGAGGCCAAATCAGGGAGGCATAATCAAGTCAAAGCAGTTTTCTGGAGTCACGATGGACAATGCCAGGAGTAGAGTCAAGTACAGGAGTCAATGTCAATGCAATGATGAGGCAGGGAACCAGTGGTGGAAGATTCGCATGGCCAACCAAACCATCTCTCTGGGCTGTGATTATCTGGCAGGAGGCTCCTTTGTGGAGCCAAGCACACACCTCTCTGACTAGACTGTCTTAAAGCCTTTATCCACCACCTGCTAAGGGCTGAACTAACCATCTGTAAGCCAAACCATAACATTGGAGTTACTTTGTTTGCACAATCTTAAGACCTGGAAATCAAATTGACGAGCACACACATATTCATTATATTCAACCATATTCATTCATTTATTTAAAAATACTTATTGAACATTTACCATATTTAAGTCCTGTGCCAGGCTCTGAGGATTCAGAGGTGAATAAGGCACACACCCCACCCTCAGGGAGGTAACACTTTTGTGGGTACACTCACACAAACTATTTCAATAGATCGTGTTGGTCACAGTAATTGGAGCCAGAAAAATTGTTTGCGTAGCACATGGAAGACTTCATGGAAGAAGTGGCACTCAAGCAAAGAACTTCAACTATGCAGAAGTGAATCAGGTGAAGTGGCACAAGAATGTTCAGGTAGAGGCAGCAGCTTATGCAAAAGTGAGAGTGTAATAGACTATATTGAGAGCTGCTTAGAATTTGGAGTGACCAAAGCAGAGGGAGCAAGGGGGAAGGCAGAGAAGGTGGTGAGAGCTAAAGCCAGAGAGGTAATCAAGGACGATACAGGACCCCCTAGACTATGCTAAGGAGTATGGACCTCATCCTAAGGATAATTGGAGCCACTGAAATGTTTTAAGCGGAAATGGCCAGATTGACATCTTAGAAAGGTCATCATGGAGAATGGATTGGAGGGAGCAAAGCTGGAGGTAGGAAGACCACACTTCTAAAAACCGATGTCAAAATAAACCAGATTTTCTTTTTCTACTTTTCATCTGTTCTTTATTCATTAACATTTATGTAGTATCTACTAAGTATTAGACCCTGTATTAGGTACCAGTGGTAAGAAGAATAGGACATTCACCTTGCTAGAAAGTGGACAACTGTTCTATATGCTTGTGTGATGGTTTGTTCAAGGGTACACGTCATTAGAACTTAAGCACACTGTATTCACCACAAAACCTCCCGCTTAGCTTTGGTTTCAATAAGAAGGCAACATTCCCATCCCCCTTAATCCAATTAAAGGAGCTCTCAGTTGCTGCGAATGCCAGCATGGCCATGCAGAAAGCTGGCCATGGGCGATGTCCCATTACCCGAGCTCGGCCTGGGCCGTTGGGCCCTTGCTCCTTCCCTGAGCCGTTTCCATGGGCTGTTGGCCATACTCTGAAAAATGCACAGGTTGCCAAACTGTCAGCAAAAGCTTTAATGAATGGTTCTAATTACATTCAAGTAGCAGAGCCCACTGCCATTTTAATCAAATCTGGGCCTGGCAAGCTCTTTGGCAGTAATACAAGAGAAAGCCTCATGAAAATCCTGCCAAAACACTAATCACCTTTTATCCGAAATTTGCCTGATGGAGGCCTGGATGTAAAATGCTTAGAAGGGAGAGAAAAAAACCAACAAAAACAACGTTTGGATATTTTAAGGAGCTTATTTTGGGGCTTGCCATAAATTATTTCATGTGGGGAGGGGAGAAAATTCCAAACCAGGAGTTTCCTGGTGACTTCCTTTCAGGAACACCGTCCTCGAAGGGTTGAACCCCCAAGGGGCCTGAGATAGGCTCCCTCAGCCAGGTCCAAGCTCACCTTGCATGCTGACAGAGATAGGACCACATGGCCTTGTCTGAGACCCTGCTAGAACCAAGCTCTGGGATGCAAAAGACCTCCAGCCCTGCTCTGTGTCCTTGCGTCATCTCGAACCTGCATCCTGTCACCAACTGGAGTTCTTCCAACCTGAACCAGGGTGGTAATTAGTAACTTTTTTAAAAAGATGGTTTTCATATTAACTACTGTGATTCTCAAAAGCTAAAGAGAGGGCTTCTTCTTCTAAGTTATTTAAGGCAAGGGCACAGGCAATAGGGAAACTAAAACCCAGACAACTCGCAACTCTATCCTAGCCAGGGCGAAACAGAAAGAAAAGATTTGATGACAAACCTGGTTCCTCTCCTGGGGCAGAACATGAGGAGCAGTATTTAGATTACAGCAAGAGAGAATTCCTTTAGCGCTTCCTGACAGTGAGGACACATAGTGAATAGGGAACAGAGATAAGGGGTAAAAGCTTCTTCACTCAGGGACTCTACCCTTGGAATACACTGCAAGGGGTTTCCACACCCCGTCTCATTTCTAAGAGCTAGTTGCCTTCAGGTAACAAAATGCAGGTCTCTAACATTTAATTCTAGTACTGTAAACAGCTCCCCTAGTTGTAACTCCCAACTTGCTGACGTTTTTTTAACCTTAGATTCTATTTTCCACACTTTATGTCTTTTCTCCTGTAATGAGGCCTCCAAGAGCCCTGGCATGCAAGGGAGTCTGGAGTCCCTCAAAGTGTCTGACACATGAATTTGGAAGCTCTGATTTTAAATCCGACCTTTGGATTTGGAATGCCATTGACTAGTTATATGACCTGAACCCCAGGTTTTTGTCACTTATAAAATGAGTATTAAAATTTGCTCTGCCTATACTACAGAATACTTGCAAGGATTAAATACGATCCTGTATATAAGAATGCACTGCAAACATAAAACATTTTTACAAATATTTGCTCATTTCTTTATTTTTGTATAAAAGTAGCTATAGAAGAGTCTGAAAATTTAAACTCGAATCGTGGATGTCACTTATTCACTGGCCACATTTGCACTTTCTTTTCCTCAGCTGTATAATGGGCACAGTTCTGCCTCATAGAGTTGCTGAGAGAACTGGATGAGATAATGAAGGTGAAAGCGCTATGAAAAATAAAGTAATAGAGAAAGACGATCGCACCAAAATATTCTTACTATGGGACTTAAATAATACTAATTGGATCCTAGAGATATGCCAAGAATTGAAAGGTCATTCAAAACCTATAGTTTAATTTGGGGAGAACAAACATCTCAATGGACATGGAGTTCCAACAGAATGAATGTCTGTCCAAACACTAGTTTCTCTGCCCCCGTGCAGGTGATGGAGTCTAGCTCAGGCTACCACACTGTTAGAAGCCCAGGTTGGATGTCCACGCCTCCATGATTGGCCCTCCAAGAAGGTAAAGCACATTTCAAACCATAAAATGTAATTCCTCCAGGGCTTAGGTAAGGACATTTAGTAAGTAAATTGTCAATGAATTGACAACATTTTTCACTCCTTATCTGTGAAATATCTTAAGGTGATAAAATAAGCCTACTGTTATCTTTGAAAAACTTGAACTTTAGAAAAATGTCCACAAGATAGAAGTATGATCACATAACCCAAGATGAATACAAAAGTGTGGTGGGGACACTTAAAAACAATGTCGACGGGCCTGAGGCCTGGAGGTGTAAGAAGGTTCTCCGACAAGGACCCATAAGGAAAGACGGGAAGGTGGATGGGAAGAGGAACTTGCTAGAACAGAATCAGGTATGTTAGAACCAAAAAAAGCTAAGGGATAAAATTAAAAAGAAGAAGGAGGTTTTGGGGTGGGAAGGGGAGAGAAAGAGAGAGGGAGAGAGGGAGAGAGAGAGGGGAGAGAGAGAGAGAAGAGAGAGAGAGAGAGAGAGAGAGAGAGAGAGAGAAAGAGAGAGATTTCAACAAGTTCAGAGAAAAAATAAGGTGCATTCCAACAGAGAGAACAGCATTTTCCAACATGAGTTCCTGAACATGAATTTTGTGGAATATTATTAAAGGATATAACGAGGGAAAGCATAATTCTAGTACCTTTAGAATAGTTGGTGTATACAATTGATTAATGAAGTTTCTATATTGAGGGACTTCTTAGAGACTTTAATAACTAATGTGCACTGAACATCTCTAAGAAGATATAGTGAGTATATTTCCCAGACTTATTTGACCGCAGGATTTTTTTTCTCCTTAAGCATCTTGCAGAAATAGCACATTGAAGAACAGATTAGGTTTAGAGAACACTGGCTTAGAAGACCCAAAAGAGAATATGATTCCAGACCAAACGAGCCTCTGGAACAGCAGAAATTCTACCATTCTATTCATTCATTCATTCATTCACTCATTCAACAAATATTGATCAGCATCTATTGTATGCTATGTCCAATTCCAGACTCTGGATATACAGTGGTGAACAAGACAGATGAGGTCCCTGCTCCCACGGAAGGTCTATTTTACTGAGGGTGGAAAGGAGAGGAAGAGCATAAGCAGGCAAATAAATATATGGACAAGATGTGGTCAGCTCAGTAATGGCCCCTAATGATATCCACAACCTAATCCCTGTAACCTGTGAGTGTTAGTTAACTTAGATGGCAAAAGGAATCGTACAGATGTGAGTGAGTTATGAAGTTTGGGATTCTGCATTATCCAGGAAGGCCCCAAATGTAAACACAATGCTCCTTACAAGAGGGATATAGGAATTTCCGACAGAGGAGAAGGCGATGGGAGGATCGAAGCAGAGAAAGGAAAGACCGTGTGAGCGGAGATGCAAGCCGAGGAATGTGGGTGGCCTCCAGAAGCTGGGAAAGGCGAGGAACTGATTCTCCTCTAGAGCCTCTGGAAGGAACCAGCCCTGCCAACGTCTCATGACTCAATTTTGATTTCTGACCTCCAGAACTGTCAGAGAATAAAATATGTGGTTTTAGGCCACTAAGTTTGCAGTAATTTGTTATGGTAATGACAGGAAACTAATATAAAGATCATTTTAGCTAATGATAAATTCTGTGAAGAAAATACGAGGGGACCTGATGGTGTGATGACTGGCCAGGGTGGGGACAGGCTGCTGCTTTTAACTGGGTAATCAGGGCAGGCCACTATGCAGGGGTGTCAGTTGACAACATGCTCAAGAAAGGACAGGTCAGCCTTTCTGCTGCCTTGTCCTCACCAACAAGGAAAGGGGCTCACTGGCTGTTGACAGTTTGACCCTTTCGGTGAAAAGAATAAAGACTCACTCAGGTCACGTCAAGGGCTGAATTTATTGAAAGGACATATGAGGAAGTAAAGAAACCAAGATCCTTGCCCTGGGCCAAGTCCCAGGGAAATGCAGGGACATTTCTCAGCTGGACGCCCAGACAGGAGAGGGACTGCCTTCTGGTGACAGGAACTGAATTGTTCGGAAATGGGAAGTTTCTCTGGATCCAGTGTAGGCTTGACACAGTCAATAGTGGACATAGAAGATCCTTAGCCTAAGCCTCCTTGTTCAGTTGACTTTTGTTGGTCTCTGCTTCTTTCCATGTGTTTTTCTGCCCTGGTCCAAATTCAAAAGACTTACTATGCTAAAGGCTTTCATTAAACTCCCCAAGAGAAAAAATCAGATTTGTCCAATTCTTTACATCATCTCTCACTCTCCAAATTCCTAGAGAGTGAAGCCTGTTTCCCTTATATCTTACCTCAACAGTGTCTTAGTTTTATTCTCAAAGAAAACACAAATCTATGCAAAATCACAGCACCAAAACTTACACCTTCTATCATTTGAGGTATTCAAGCAGCTACTTCATCAATACAATACAGAAAGGATTTCTTCATCCCGGTGTCTATTTGACCCCAGAGGTGTTCTCAGAAGCCACCTGTATTTCCTGAGCTGTCAGATATGTGGAATGAATGTGTAGAAGGTAGATGTGATGGCAGCTGTTCCAGATGACTTCTAGGTTGTGACCCCTGCTAAAAGTCATGATTCTCTGACATTTCAGACCAATTTCCATGGGACAGAACAGAAACAGAGAGCAGGGAGCAGAGAGCAGAGGTCAAGAAAAGGCAAGAGAAGCCAGTTTCTTTTCCTTCTTCAGAGCTCAGAGATGAATGCCAGTGGGTGTTTCATGGAATCAGGGAGAGCAAACAGATGCTCCCCTCCCCCTTCCATCCACTCAGTAGAACCTGTAGATGGAACCCATGTGGTGACTTTTGGGATAGGAAGGAATTTCCTCTGGGGTCCTGAACACCATGAAGGATGAGAAGCCAGAAGGACTCAATCATTTTAGCGACCCTAAGTATGAAAGTCCTTTCATCATTTATCTTTTTAGGTGCTTACAAAACACCCGGAGTGGTAAGGAGATCTTTATTAGTCCATTTCATTGATGAGGAAATGGTGAGTCATAGAGGTGAATATCCGTGATGCCCAGAGATCACTGACCTCTCTATAAAGTATCACCCCCACCTGGGCAGCTCACAGTGCAATGAGATTCCAATCCTGCCTGCTTCCTTCCTCTCTCATCATATATGCAGAATCTGTGAGCAGACCTTCTGCATCTAATAACCACTATTGAACTGCAAAGAACTAGAGAGAGCAATACCCTAGAACACTGACACGATCTGGTCTGGGACAGATGGTTACCAGGAACGCTTAGGGAAGAGGAGGAAGAGGGAGCCCAGGCTCCAGCACTTACAAGCAGAAAGCCCCATGAAAGCCACTTCACCTCCGAGCCTCTGTGCCCTCAACTGCAAAACATTTCCGACTACCCTGCCACATTACGGAGCCAAGGTAAGGAGTAACACAAAGACAGTTTGTGAAAGTGCTTCACAAACAATAAAGCTTCCTTTGTAAGATTTTTGTAGCTAGAAAGAAGGTTACTTGGCCAGACTGGAATATCTCTCCAGGAAGCTGAATTCTCTCATCTACTCATTCACCATCCCAGGTGACGCCCCGCCCTCTTGCATCCAATTCCAGCGGCCATCAGCAGTACTGGGAGATGAGGGCTTCCATCTGAGCATCTTTATATGCTCATCAGCTTAATGAATCTTAACTGAATGAATGTTTGCGCAGTGTTTTACAGTCTGTACATATTTTTATGTAAATGATTTATTTAATTTACTCCTCACAAAAACTCAATGTTCGTCATAATTCTGTTAAATGAGCACTAACTATGGGCCAAACTTTAACACCTTTATGTGCATTATCCCATGTAATCATTCCAACCCAATGAGGCAGGCATACTATTATTATCTGCCCACTGCAGATGGGGACTCTGGAACACAGAGAGGTCAGGGAACTTGCCTACAATAAATAAGGTCACACAATAAGTCACAAAGTTGGGATACACTCCCAGCGGGGCTGGCTCCAAAGACTATGCTTTTTACAACATGCTAAGCTGGCTCTCGGCAACTCTCATGTAGCATCTATTCCATTTTTATTTTACATATGCCATGTCATTCAACCTCCACGATAGCCCTATGAGGCAGGTAATCTCTTTACACTGAAAAGGAGCAGTAAAGTGTTTTTTATAAATCCCAACAGTAATAGAGTGGGATTCATACCAGGTCTTCTAACCTAAGTCTGGTTCTCTTCCCTTCACGTGTATCTCTCTGATAATAAAGGCAAAAACAAGCTCTCTTTAAGATGCTCTGGAGATAATTGAGATAACAAAGGGCAAGTGGTTTGATTTTCTTTGGAAGAAAGGTTCTTGAGAAACTTAACATTTGATTATTGTTCCTGCGTTTTCAGTGAGAAGCAGCAGTGTGGGGGTGATGCCAAATATCAATCAGCCGACGAACAAATCAGTCATCTTCTGGGTAAGTGCGCGCATCAAATTAGCATTTTAGGAGTGAGGTGGAGAATAAGATTTCTAATAAATCTCTCTCCAAAATATACATCAGCCTTCAGAGATTCACTTTAGATATTTCTGACATCCAACATTCATAGGATTTTCACAAGAAAGTTAGTAATCCTAAAACTCTCGTAGGCAATCAGCATTTCTGTTTAGAAATTGTAACAATAATAATTCTGAGGAAAGCAGTAAATTCTACTTCCCTATTTTCCAATTTTACATGCCCCACAGTGGTCACATGTGGGATGTTGTTGATTTCTAAAGAAATCACTAGTTTTGCCCAGTGGAATTTTTGCAAGGGTGGAAACTTACAAAAAGCGATTATTTAGTCAAATAAATAAGCCATCATTCATCATGGATTAAAGAAAGCAGGATGTAAACTTTTACATTGAGGAGCTTGAAATGACCTACAAACTTGGAAGGACATATGATAGCAACAGAGGCCTTTTCTTTTCTTGTTGATTCAACTTTTATTCTTCTGTTGAAATTAATGTAAAAATTCTAATTATTTTTATGGTCCTTAATATGCTCCATTAACTGATTTTCCCAGCTTTATTGAGATAAAATTGACATATAACATTGTATAAGTTTAACGTGGACAATGATTTGATACACATGTGTGTTGCAAAATGATTACCACAATAAGGTTAGATAACACATCCTTCACCTCACATAATACAATTTTCGTGGGTGTGGTAAGAACATTTAAGATCTAGGCTCTTAGCAACTTTCAAGTATATGTAATACAGTATTGTTAACTATAGTCACCATGCTGAATATCAGATTCCCTGAATTTTCATTTTATTACTGGATGTTTGTACTCTTTGACCAATAATTCCTCACTTTCCTTTATCTCTTCCCTAGCACCTGCCTCACTGTCAGGAAGCGCTAAAGGAATTCTCTCTTGCTGTTTCTATGAGTTAATTTTTTTTTTTTTTAGATTCCACGTGTAAACGAGACCATACAGCATTGGTCTTCTCTGTCTGAATTATTTCACTTTGTATAATGCCAGTGGAGGTCATTTTAGAGTATGCATCTCAGCTCTGTACTTTTGGGCAAGACAATTTCTTTAACCCTTAAGCCTCAGTTGCCTTATTTATAAAATGGGAAAAATAATAAATCCAACTAGATCATAGTAAGCTTCGATTGGGCAACTACCATACATCATATACTGGTAGAAAGGTGCAGATACAGCATATAAAACTGGCAAAGCCCTTGACCCTCTGGAGCCTACGTGATAGAGGATCTCAATAAATTTTAATTATAAAATATTATTGTTGATTTTTTTTTTTGCTGATTGGAATTTGGTCTTTTCTTTCCCTATACCATTTTTTTCCCTAGAAAAGAATATGTTATGTCAATAGAAATAATTTCCTTTTTCATACTTAGTGAATTTTTTAATTGCTGTTAAAAGTTAATAGGTAGGCCAGGCCTGGAAATTTCCTAAGAGATCAAAGAATCTGAAGGAGATACAAGGTTTTCATAGAACAATCTCTGAAGAAGGCACTCTTATTATTGAGCCCTCTCTGGTTATCTGCTCCAACAGACCCCTCAGAGAGGTGGAATTGATTGCCTGTACAGCTTTGCATAGACCCATCCACTTCAAGGGTTCTCTTTGGTACTCATACAGGCTTCTTTGCTTCTGAGGCGTCTACATAGTTGTGTCTGGAAGCACCTATATGGCCCCAGGACCTTCTTCTGTAAGTTTTCATGTCACCTCAGCCCAGTCTTTATTGCCGAAGCACAGCTTTGCAACAGAGGACACAGGGATGAAGATTTGACTCCCAATTCACCTCTGCATTTATTTATTAACAAAGATAGTCCTAATTAATATTTTTGATAAATGGGTAAGATTTCTTACAGTTTACGAAGCTTTTAAAAATGGGGTAAATATTCCTAGAAGTTCAGAACAATAAAATATTAGAGATAGAGGGACATTCGAGCCAATTAATCCAATTTCCTTTGCTCAGAGCTTAGAGAAAGGGGTTTTGGAGAAGAGAAGGTCCTATTATTAATATCTGGGAAATCTGGTACCATGAACCAGGTCTTTGACTCCCCATCTAGTGCTCCTGCTACCTCTTGATCAATTTACAACCTGGAGCAGGAAATTTGACTATCCTTCTAATCTCCTCCCAACTTGCACAGCTACAAAAATAGATACAATCTGGAAGCCCAGCCATGCCAAATATTGTGGCAGACTTCCCAGCCTCACTCTCCTCCTCCCCCAGCTGATGGGAAGTTGAAACTCCATAATGCTCCTGTTAGAAATGTAAAAATTATTTCTCTTTTATTCTTCTTCGATCTAAATCCTACTGCCCGACCAGGTTCGAAGCCCACTCAGGATCCTCTAGCCAGAGAGGGATCAGATAGGGCATCAGATAAACAGAGTTCTCTATTTTAGACTCTATACATTGAAAAATATATGAGATGATTGTGAATATTTGTATTTAAAAAAGACCCAGACCAGTGATGAAGAAAAACATGAAGGCTCCAAGGGAAACCTGCATAGCTTCATGAGGTATTTCTACAGAGAGAAAATGCTAAAATGAGACACACAAAAAGGTTGGGTTTATTAAAAGATTAATTTCAATTAGTAGTTGGACCCTACGAGAGGCACATCATAGAAATAAAAGACAAGAGCATTTGAACAAAGATAGAAGTTAAATTCAATAAGCTGTTTTTCTTCATGCTGATACTTGGCAGCATACTGGAAAGATTACATGGAGACATACGTACGAGGATGCTCATTGCAGCATTATTTGTAATGAAAAGAAATGGAAATCATCTAAATCCTTCTCCTTCCGTAGGAAACTGGTTAGAATAAGTTACAGTGTATCCGTATTATGGAATATCATGCAGCTGTTTAAAAACAGGGGGTTAAGCTACATGTCCTGACACAGAATGGTGTCCAGCATATATTAAGATTTTAAGTGGTAAAAAGTAAGGTACAGTACTATATAAAAAGTGATTCCATTTGATCTAACAGGAAATGTAGATTTTTGTATATACACAAAAAATCTCTAGAAGGTTATGCAAGAAAATTAATTGCTGGGAAAATGCTAATAGGAAGAGGAGAATGAGAGGCTTTTATATGTCGCCTATCATCCTTCTGATATAAGGGATTTACCATGAGAATGTATTATTTCTAATATATGTTTTTAAACCACGAAAATCTAATATGTTTAAAAAAAACACACAAAAATCACCCAGAATTGATTTTTTTATTATAAAATATATTAATAAATCTTCCACAACATAAAAAGTAATGAATATAAGAAAAATATCCAAGAGGGCTTCACCAAATAAATCCCTTTTCTTCCTTCTCGAAGATTTCAGCCCTTGGATAAAACTAATCTTCCCCATCCTCGTCATCACCCTTTGCAATGCTGAAGGCTGACACCTGGTTTTATTCCTCAATCATGTGACTAGTTGGCCTCCTTGAGTCACACACATTCGTTCTACATCAGCCACTAGCCTTTGGCTACTTGTTAAACCTCATTACAATGCCTAGAGCTAGAATTTGGAACTTCCTGTCTCTGATCATAGCCCAGAAAGCTTTGATAACAAAGAGTTAGCACAGATACCCTAGTGCGTCCAACCAAACCATCTTAATTCTCCTTTTGGTAAAAGTACAGATCAAGGAATTTCCCTAATGGGTGTCAATGAACTTTTGCCCAGGAGGACTTTTGCCCAAGTCTCTGCAATATATTCATGGAACTGCATAGAGAAGAGTAGACAGGTGGCTTAGAGGGGACATGGCTACAGATTTAACAAATATGTTCATAAAGCATAGTGGACACATATGGCAACCTGGACAGAGGCACCCAAAGGTCTGTAAAAGGGTCCAGATTTGGGCCCTTTCTTGCTCAAATTATTTATCAATAATTTGGAAGAGGACTGAAAAGTCCTCCTTTAATATTCACCAACTTTTCACTCATCACTAATTTTCTTTTCCTTCCCCCTTTATGAAAGTATTCCAACCTCTGAACTTGAAAAGGTATGAATGGGATCATCTCTTTTCTACGTTAACAAATTGCCTGTCTACACATTGTCTGATTCCATTTATGTATATGACATTCTGGAAAAGGTAAAACTGTAGAGCTAGAGAACCCAGGGCTAGGGGTGGGAATAAGGACTGACTACAAAGGGGCAGCATGAGTGAATATTTTTGGAAGATATAACTTTTTGTATCATGATCGTGGTAGTGAATGCGTGACTCTATGTATTTCAAAATCCAGAAAACTATACACCATGAAAGCATGAAGAATTTTACTATCTGTAAATTTAAAAACAAATCCCAAACCTTGCCTTGTCATTTTAAGATCCTAATATCTATAATAATAGTAGTAATAATAAGAATACAACATATAAAAATAAATCCTAGTTCCACAATTTGAGCGCTTACAATTGAAAAGATAAAATTCCACTGGTATCTTCAGAGTTGGAGTTAAAACATCCAGATGTGATTACTTCCTTTTAATATACATCATATCATCATCTGGGCCCTGCTTGCCTACCCAATTTCATCTCCAGTCACTGATCTTTCATTTCTCATTCCTAGTCCTAAATAAACCAGGTTGTTTCTTGCTCTTGTGCCTCTGTGAAAACTCTGGACTGATAATGCCTTCACCCCACCATCACCCTACACCAACCTTGAAAACCCTTCGGTGTTCAAGCCCTAACTCAGCCATCGGCTTCTTGGGAAAGACTTCCCTGAGTCCTGACAGAAAGTATGCTTATTACTATTGCCACCCTCATGGTGCTGGGCTGAGATTATGTATCTATGCATCATTCAGCACATTAAACTGAGCTCCTGAAGGATGGATAGTGGGTCATTTTGTTCACTCTGAATCCCCAGAACTCAGCACAGTTTGAGTACATAATCCAGCACAATCATAACTATTTGTAGACTTTAAACAATTTTAGATGACTGATTTTTTTTTCTGATTAAGCAAACTAAATCACTAATTATGTGTTTAAAGAAGGAGGCAATAAAAAAAAATTCCTTAACAATATAGTCAGTTTTCTTTTTCCCAGCATTTTTTTACTACTTGGGAGCAATTTCATATATTAAAAGGAAATAATCATAGTGATCCATTTTATAGAATGTTTTGCAAGATACATTTTCAATATATCATTTTAGCCCATATTCTTCTGGTTTTCGGGTACTGATGTAAATAAGCTTGTGACACCTTTGTGCATTGTGTGATTCCTACTTCTTCCCTGCAGACCCTTATATTTAAGATAAGAGGACCAAAGGGCATTTGACTGCAGCTGGAGCTGAAGGATAACTGGATGTATTCAAAAGCAAAGAGACAAATATCTGGCAGGCCACACAGACTCTTTGAAAGGACTGTGATACATTGCTGCAGGAATATTAAGACTATTGCTTACAGTAACAACCAGGTGCCTTCCTCAAATACTAAGAGAGCTGAAGGGATTGGAAGAAGGGATTTCCCATCCCTGTATTCTGCATCCACCAAAGCTGATCTCATTCCCTGGCTCTGGTAATGGGATAGGTCAAAGACATCTGGCTGTTTCAGGCTGGGATTTTGGCAAGGGTTGGGATGAGCCTTTGCCCTGATTAGACTGCAGCAGACTGAGTCTACCAGAAGAGCTGCCAGCCTTGTCACACTTGCTTGAGTCAAGGCAAGTCAAGGGTCTGGCTGGAGCTGGGGATGCAGTCAGACCATTAGAACTCTACGAGAATGTGAGCAAATGACAAGGCCAGGGCCAAGGGCTTGGGAACATGGCCTCGGAGCCTTGGCAATACCGCTCATGAACATAATACCTTATAAGAAGAGCGATGTAGGAAACACGTGCTGTCATCTCTCTAATCTTCAGTTTCCCTATTGGTCAAAGATTGAGAATTAGAACTAGTGATATCTAAGGCTCCCTTCCTGACTGCAGTTTAGGTAAAATGTCTTGGTCACAAACAAGCCCAGGCAGGAGCAGAGTGCAAGATACCTCAGAGTTCATGCTGAGCTAGAACTTTGGGCTGAGCTAGAGAGGACTCAGGTGAGTAGCCTCCAGGGATTCCTGGATGGCTCCCTGCTCAACTAGGCCTTAGGGAAGCTGTTTCCTAGATAGGCCAGATTTCCCAGGCTAACTGACAAGGGTTTTGTTTGTTTGTTTGTTTGTTTTTTCCCCAAGGAAAGGTCTGCAGAGGCCCACGGGCAGTCCACGAGGGCCCAGTATCCCAGGTGGACATTCCTTAGCCCAGCTGCCCCACCCTCACCTAGGCCCCCAGGCTTGGTACAGCTGTTTCTCCTTCTCTTAAGCACCCTCACCTCACCCTGGCTCCTCCCCCACCTGCAATGTATGCTTCATTAAGAAGCAGCATATTTGGTGGAAATACAGCAACTTTAGAATCTGAAGCCCTGAATTTGAGTCTCGGCCCTGACTATTATGTGCTTGTGCAGTCTTGGGTAGATTATTTTTCCCTAGTTCTATCTCAGTGTTCTTCTGTGCTCACTTTGGCAGCACATATTCTATCTCGGTGTTCTTCATCTGTAAAATGGAAGTTATATCCCCACCTCCAGAGATATTTCCATGATTCAAACCCTATCACTAAATAGCTGGGCTTTGTAAACTGAAACACTAGATAAACCTAGTCCATTAGCTACGTCAAATTATTTTGGGAAGTTGTTGGGGTATAAATGATGCATAAATAAAACCAGAGCTCTAGAGAAAGCCTCTCTACTCCCCATGCAGACTCACTGTCTCCTATCTGTCATCTGGCGATCCCCCCAACCCTCCCCTCCAGCCTTCCGGGCTTGGCTGTGGGGCCAGCCAGCCGCTAACAGGATGGCTCACTGCTCAAACCAGACAGTCCCCAGGGCTGGAGGCCTGTGCCTGTCAGCCTATCAGCTGGCACATTGACAGACAAGGATCTGGCCAATAAATGTCTAATCAGGATGGTACCAATTCTCAAATCTGGCAATTCAGCATAGCGATTCCAAAGTAGTAGCAGGCAGTACTAAAAGCCAGAGGTCTGGTGGGCCACGAACTTTGGAACTGCAGGGCTGTGGGTATTATGGAAAGGTGTAGGATCTGGAAAGAAACACACCAGAATTCCTTGTACGGGAGATAGTGTATGGCAGTAGAAAATACCTGAACTTTCCCCAAATACTCAAATACCAAGCTTGGCTCTGCAGTTTACTGACTATATGTTTTTGGCCAGATCACTTAAACTCTCTGATCCTTTGTTCATATAGTGGTTCTAATAGAATCAATAATGATTCTAATAGCTAATATGCTAATATTTACTGAAAGTATATTGTGTGCCAGTCACCGTTGTTTCAAGTCTTCTGTGGGTGTAACACATGAAACCTACTTCTCGGCATTTTTCTGAGGTAACCGGACAAAGTACCTCATAGGCTAATAGGCACTCGACAAGTATGAGCTTTCTCTCTGCACCCTGTGTCTGTGTGTCCCATAAAACTAGACCACTCGAGTGCAGCAATTTCTTCATTCTTTGTGAATCCCAGCTCCATCACTTACCGGCCTTGTAGTCTTGGTCTAGTTACTTAACCAGTCTGAGCCTCACTTTTTTCATAAGGTAAAACAACAAGTAATGACCTCACAGAGTTGTGGGAATGAAATAAGATGAAGACAAAGTACTTAATGTAATGAGTAACGCATAGTTAATTCTCAATGAATATCGGTTGCTTTAATGATTAGTAGTAATCCCTCGTATCAGTGTAACATTTTTCACTTTACAAAACACCCCTACATCTTTTAACTCATTGGATTTATACTCTGTGATACAGACAAGGTAAGAATTTATCATTTCTATTTGACAAAGAAAGTAACGGAGACTCAGAATTGTGGAGTGACTCACTCTAGGTCACGTGGTGAATGAGAAGTGGAAATGAAATTTAAACCCAGATCTTCTCCCCCAGGCCCAGTGCTTTCTCCCTTCTAAGAAGCTGCTGAGAGTCACGGGCAACTGATGAAGTCAACCCCTTTGAGCTGTCCCTTGGCCCTGGCAAAGAGCACCATGAGCAAGGCCAGTGGTAGTTGACTGTAGGTGAAAGTCAGGGACCTAAGTGAGTCCAGAGTCTCCGTGGCTGCTCTAGAAATGGAGGGAAAGGCCCAGGCTTAGACAACTTGAGGTCCTTGAGTATAATTTCTGTCAGGAACATTTATGAGCTAGGGAGAAGAGGGGCGTGGCTCTGAGTGGAAACAATTCTTGCTGAGCTTGGAAGTCCTCAGACATCACAGGGTCCCAAAATTGAACACAAAATTGTATGCACAAAGGCTTCAGATATTTTTGTGGGAGAGAATGTTCAAAGCTTTTATCAGATTCTCAGAAGCATCCCTGACCTGCAGAAGGAAAAGAGCAGCTGTTTTAAGCTGCCACGTGGCTTCCACACCTGAGTCACCCTCTTCCAAGTCCTGTTCCCTGGGAATGCCTCCTACGTACCATGGCCATGACCAAAGAAAATAGCCAACAGCCTGTCTGCCTTGCTTGGTGTGATTTTTCCTTTCTTTTTTCATTCTTATCTATATTTTTCAAATTTTCCTTAGTGGATAAAGGGTATCTTTATAGTCACTCAAGTATATATATAAATTTATTTATTTAAGTCCATTGTTTAACCCAAGAAACACAAGTTAAAAATAAGCAGGGTTTACCATTTTGCCTCACTAAACACAATTTAGATGCGCTGTTTCTAATGAAAACCCAAACAGGGCAAATAATTAAGTTAAAAACAACAGCAGCAATTTAGTGGTTTACCAATTAGCAATTTATTCCAACATGTATTGAGTAAATGCTGAGCTCACAGAACACCATGCTTCGTGTTCCTATTTTAATTGGCCTCTCTGCAACATTTGGCATGTCTGGCCTCTGTCATCTACACCACCATCTGCCCTTGGTCTTGGGGAAACACACTTCTCTGACTCTCTGTGGGTTCCTTGTGCAGGTTCTTGTGCAAGTTCCTCTTTGTCCACCCCTTAGATATTGGCTCTGCCCACAGGCCCCTTATTTTCTGGTGGTTTCATTTGCTTTCACGACTTTGGTTATCATTTCTATCCTGATGATTCCCAAAACTGTAACTCTAGCCCACATATCTCAAAAGAATTCTAGGTCTATAAAGCCAGCCTTCTACTGGACACCTCCATCTGGAGGTCCCATAGGCATTCAAACTCAACACGTCAGAAGCCGAACTTATCCCCGAGGTCAACCCATCTCCAAATCATGACCTTCCTCTTGTGACTCCTATTAGAGAATTGAAGCAAGAACCATGGATGTTTGATTTCCTCTTTCTTACTGCCACGTTCAGTGAACCTAAACATGTCGGTTCTTCCTAGGTACCTTCAGTGACCATCAAATACCTTAGTTACTCTACTGACTTCATTCGCCTAGATGATGGCAACAGCCTTCTACAGATCTCCTTGCCTCCATTCTTGCCTGCTTTAACTTATTCTTTAACTTATGCAGCAGCCAGAGTAATTTTCCCAAAGTGCAAACTGTGTCATATCACTCTCCTGTCTACAATTCTTTGATGGTTCACTGATGCCTTCAGGATAAGGTTCAAACATCTGAGAAAGTCTCACAAGTTCCTTTGTGTCTGACCCCTCCCTCCCTGCCTACTTCTTGAGACCTCATCTACTGCCATCTACTGTATTAGTAGAACTGAGGTTCCAGCTGCTGTAACAAAAACACAAATATCAAAGTGGCTGTAAAACAAGGTGGATTTTTTTTTTCCCTCTCTCTCTCATATAGCAATCCAAGTACAAGCAGCACAGGACTGACAGAGGACCCGATTCCTTCTATCTTGTTCCTCCTATATCCTCACTACACAGCTTCCATCTAAGGTGGTCTAAGGTGATTGTTTCTGCTTGCACCATCGCTTTTCTTTCCACTAAACAGTGAAGGGCTAAAGAGACAAAGGAAGAACCCAGAAGAGCTAATATATTACATCCAACCACATCCTATTGGTCATAATTTAGTTACTTGCCTTCACTTGGCTTCAAGAGTAGCTATGAAATGTAGTGCTTATCTGAGTAGCCATGTGCTAAGTCATACTTGTTTCAGCTTAAGACTTTGTAACCACTGAGAAGCCTTTCTGCTTCCACGGTGCAGCTTCCCCTCCCAAAGAACTTACTACACTCAGTTTTAATTGTTTGATTACTTATCTGTTTTCCCATCTAGGCTATGAGATTCTTTAGGGCTAGGACTGTACCTTGTGCATCTTGTTTCTTTAATGCCTAGCATAATGCCTCATGCATTATATTTGGGGGCCTAAAAATAGGCCTCCAAATTGTATACACACGGTATGAACTTAACTATGAAAAAAAATCCAAAACACACAAACAAACAAAAAACAACACGAGAAAGGTCTTCAACAGACACATGTCAAAATGTTAACAGAAGTTGCTTATAGACAATGAGATTATGGGTGGCTTCTTTCTGCTTCTAACAGCATTATTTTAATTGAGGGAGAGGGTTGAATAACATTAAAAACAAAGTGAGAAAATTTTGTTCCTTTTAATTCATATTAAGATCTTCAGAAGTTTCACTTAAGAATTGACCATTATATTGTTTTTGAGCTACTGTTCTTTGAAAAAAAAAAAGGAGCCAACCGTAATGAACATTTTTAGGTTAACATTTGGAGTTAGCAGTCACCAAGTGCAGCCTGGTCATTTTACAGATGGGAAAACCGAGGTCCAGAGAGACGATGGAGCCTGCATGTTTGTGGTATTATTATTATCATTATTATTGTTGTTGTTGTTGTAAGAACACTTAACAAGAGATCTATCCTCTTAACAAATTTTTATGGGCTCATTGGAGTACTGTTAAATATAGACACAATGTCATACAACAGAGCTCTAGTACTCATTCATCTTGTATATCTGAAACTTTATACTCACTGAACAACAAGTTTCTACTTTTCCCTCCCCTTTAGCCTCTGGCGACCACCATTTTTCTCTCTGTTTCTATGAGTTTGATTATTTTAGATACCTCATGTAAGTGGAATCATGAAGTATTTGTCCTTCAGTGACTGGCTAATTTCATTTAGCACAATGTTCTCCAGGCCCATCCATGTTGAGGGAAATGGCAAGATTTTCTTTTTTAAGGCTGAATAATATCTTCTTACATGTATACAAGCAGTCCCCAACTTATAATAGTTTGGCTTACGATTTTTCAACTGGTGGGAAAGCAATACATATCATAAAGTACATGAGATATCCAACACTTTATTATAAAATAGACTTTGTGTTAGATGATTTTGCCCAGCTGAAGGCTAATGTAACTGCTCTGGGCATGTTTAAGACGGGTGAGGCTAAGCTATGATATTCAGTAGATTAGGCGTATTACATGCATTTTCAACTTATAATATTTTCAATTTACAAAAGGTTTATTAGGACATAACCCCATCTTAAGTCTAGAAGCATCTGTCTACCACATTTTCTTTATCCATTTGTGATGGACACTTAGGTTGTTTCCATATCTAGATTATTGTGAATAACGCTGCAGTGAACATTGGTACGATAATATCTCTTCGAGATCCTGATTTCAAGTATTTTTGTTACATATCCAGAAGAGGGATTCCTGGTTCATATGACAGTTATATTTTTAGTTTTTTGAAGAAACTTTGTGTTATTTTTCATAGCAGCTGCACCATTTTACACTCCCACTAACAGTGTACCAGAGGTTCCAATTTCTCCACATCCTTACCAGCATTTTGCCTTTTTGATAATAGCCATTCTAACAGGTGTGAGGTGATATCTCATTGTGGTTTTGATTTGCATTTCTCTGATGACTGGTAATGTTGAGCATCTTTTTACATACCTGTTGGCCATTCGTATGTCTTCTTTAGAGAAATGTTCATTCAAACCCTCTACCCATTTTTTAATCCATGTGTCTTTTTTGGCTGAGTTGTAAGAGTTCCTTTTATATTCTAGATATTAACCCCTTATCAGATAGGTGTTTTGAAAATATTTTCGCCCATTCCATAAGTTATCTTTTCACTCCGTTGATTGTTTTCTTTGTTGTGCAGAAGCTTATTGTTTGACAGAATCCCACTAGTTTATTTTTGTTTTTGTTGCTTGTGCTTTTGGTGTCACATTCAAGAAATCATTGTCTAAACCACTATCATGAAGTTTTCCCTCTATATTTTCTTTTAGGAGTTTTATAGATTTAGGTTGTATATTTAAATTGTTAATTCATTTTGAGTTGATTTTGTGTATGGTGTAAGATAAGGGTCCAATTTCATTTTTTGCATGCACATATCCAGTTTTCCTAACACTATCTATCGAAGAGACTATTCTTTTCCCATTGTTTATTCTTAGAACCCTTGTCAAAGATCAGTTCACTATATATGCATGGATTTGTTTCTGGGTTCTCTATTCTATTTCATTGGTCTATACGTCTAGTTTTATGCTGGTACCTTACTGTTTTAATTACTATAGCTTTGTAATATATTTTGAAATCAGGAAGTGTCATGCCTTTAGCTTTGTTCTTCTTTTACAGGATGGCTTTGGCTATTTGGGGTCTTTTATGGTTCCATATGAATTTTAGTATTTTTTTTTATTTCTGAAAAAAACTGTCATTTGATAGGAATCACATTAAATCTGTAAGTCACTTTGGATAGTATGAATATTTTAACAATATTAAGTCATTCAAACCATGAATACTGGATATCTTTCCATTTTTTGTGTGTCTTCTTTAATTTCTTTCTTTAATGTTTTATAGTTTTCATTGTATAAGCTTTTCACTTTCTTAGTTAAGTTTATTCCTAAGTATTTTATTCTCTTTGCTGCTATAGTAAATCAATTTTTTCTTAATTTTCTTTGTAGATAATTTATCGTTAGTATATAAATATTAAATTGGTGTTGTATGTTGATTTTGCATCCTCCAACTTTACTAAATTCACTTATTAGCTTGAACTGATTAGCCTGTGGCTCTGGATATATCAGGCTTGGTTTTATTCTTTAGGGAATACCTTTGATTGATATTTTAAAATTTCATTTGTTCTCATTTTCAGTCATGATGAACTGCCAGTCCAGAAACAATGCACTCCACTGTGTGCACAACTCAGTTTGGTGCATTGGCCAGTGCATTGGGCATAAATGATGAAATCAGTCCTAGTGGCCCACTGCAGAGGCCATCACATCATAGCATCCTGAGACAAGGCCGTTTGTCTGTAGCTTTTCTAGGAAGAGGACTCTGGCAGAGCCCATGAAAATAGAATAGAATAGAATAGAATAGAATAGAATAGAATAGAATAGAATAGAATAGAATAGAATAGAATAGAATAGAATAGAATAGAAGGTGAGGCTGCCAAATGTATTTATTTTTCTTGACAGGACTGTGAAGACCATTTTGTGGTGATTAAAAAATAGATATGAATTTATTTTTCTTTCCACTTAGCTCTTTAATCATTGGTTATGCAGGCATGTAGAGGACACAGAGGGGCAAGTCATATTTTAAAAGACTTTAAAATCAAATATATTCAAGGAGGAACTAGAGACTTGTCTTTCTAGCTCTCCCTCTTATGCCATGCTCTGAGAGATTAGACTCCTTCCTCAGCATAATCACATGAGCGTGCATAGCTTGGCATCTTTCCTCACAGCTTCTTCTGTCCCTTGAATTGTCTCTCTCAAATCCCATATCCAATTGTTCTACCTCTTTCAGAAAGCCTTCCTGATCTTTTTGACTATCTTTGGTCTCACCTATATTAGAACTTCTAGTTCACGGTCTATATACATGTACTACTTCTTTTGTGCTTCCCATATACACTTTGTATTGTGATAAAATTTTTCATGTGAATCTGTTATGTTTCCCTAGATTGTGGCTTTCCTGAAGACAAAGGCTATGTCTGATTTATCTCCATTTCTTCAGTGACTTGCACTCACTAAGCACTCATGAAATTCTGGTTGCATCAATACGACCATCCAAGACTCAACCCTTGAGGGCAGCTTTACTCTGGGATTTGAGCCAAGATTCCTTTTCCATTTAACCCAGAGCTTCCAACTTTCATCCATAGATCTGTAGAACCAAGTCGTCCTTCTAGGCCTTCAGCTTGAGGGAAAGTACAAAAAAAGAGTTGGGAACTGGTGAGGAGTTCTGGGTGCATGTCCAATTTCATCCATTGCTAATTGAATGAGTCATTTTATGTCCTCCAAAAATAGTTTTTTTCAGCTGCAAAATGGTTGTTGCACTTCACATGTTGTAAGGATTCGATTTAGTAGTATACCCAAGAAGAGTTTGTCGGCAGGTTAAAACACAAAAAAGAAACTCTGTACTTTTGTGAATATTACCTTTTCCCTTCTCCACTTACAGGTATCATTATTTTTGTTTCTTTTCCATCCATGTCTGACCTATCCACAACATTGCTATTCACCCTAGCACAAGATGCTCTTGCCTATATGAAATAGCAGTCTCCAGAAGTTCAAATTTTATAATTTCAAATGGAGTCATTCAAGGATGCCAGGGTAAGGTGTCTATAATGTGGATCCAAAAACGTGGTTAAAATCAAATGACCCCTTTATTATGAGAGGGTCAATATGTCCTGGAGGGGATATTTCATGTTAGCAGTAAGAATGTTTAGATAGTGACAATAAAGGGGAATATGCAAATGGAAGTGGTACGAATTGTACGGGGCATCCTGTGTAAAGATCCAGTGTTCAGCTCCCTTTGTTCACAACGTGGCCAGCACACCAGCTCCTACATTTTTTTTTTTTTGGCTCCGCGCTTAAGGCCATCAGGAAACCCCTTAGAATATTCTGCAGCTGTGTGGTGTGTGTGTGTGTGTGTGTGTGTGTGTGTGTGTGTAAACTGGGCCTGGTCATATAAAGAAATCATGAATCATTCAGCTATCCACTATTTGATATGTAGAATTTACATAATGTGAGTGTTCATCTTTTCTCTTGATTTTAGATATGAGGGAGCTCATATATGAATCTAAGAGACATATCCTTGGTTCCAGGATGTCAGAAGGGCCAGATCCATGTAGGGGAGTTTCTGAGGCTCTTGTATAATGCAATATGTCTAGACCCCAGAAGAAGAAAATATTATTGGGTAAGGTCTTGGAAGACACCTTTGAATTGAGGGCATAGGTCACAGTGACAGGTTGCTCCTCCAGATATCACTTATGGGATGTGGGTTGGTATGGTGATAAAGATAGGGTGGCACTGAACCTAGAAGGAAGTAGGAAATTTTGCTATATAGGTCATGGCTTCTTTCCTCTCTTGCCATACATTCTTCACTTCTCTCTTCCCAGCCACAGTCTAAGTCAACCTTTAACAGCCATGGAACTCTACCCTCAAGTCACTGCAACCCTTTCCCCACACGTTTCTACCCAGGAGTAGCTCACTTCCAGATTCTCCTTCTCTTAGGATTGATAACTTCTTAGGATTATCTACAGATTTCAGATTTGACTTCTCTTATCTATCAAAATTATGCACTAGAGGTCTAAGGCAAGAGAAACACCCATGTTCCTGAAACACTGAACTTGCTAAGATGTCTGAGTATCCATGTCTGAAAGAGACACCTGGACACACTATAAACATATCCTCTGTGATAATATTTATAATGCTCTGTAAGATTCTCATTGAATTCGAACTCAGTCTGATACCTTAGAAGTATATGCTTTCTTTGTCACACAAGGAGGAGCTCAGTGGTCTTTAGGTAAAGGTTGAATCACATATTGTTTACTCAGCTAAAAGACATCTTTGTGAGAAAGAGCTTGGAGCTGGAATTGGCTGTGGGTGCGGCAAGGATAGACAGTATGATATGGCTGATTAGCAAGTCTACAGCATCTTGGGCATCCTTGGTAAATGAGAAGTGTTCAAAGGAATGAGAGGGAAATGAGTAGCCCCATTCTAACACGTGCTGGTCAGTCCACAGCTAGATTACCATACTCCCTATTACAAATCCCTTCAAGAAGACAGATAACCTGAGTCCACGAGGGAAAGAAGAACAGGATGGATAAAGGGTTGGATATATAATAGATACGAAGAAACTGAGAATTTTACCTGGTTGGGGAAAAGGCATTTGAGGCTCTGTAAGAGCCATCTCCAAATATCTGAAAGGTTGTCATTTGGAACTGAGATCAACCATATTCTATGTGAACACTGAAACCAGTGGCTGAAGATAAGTTAATTTTGGCTCAATGTGAAGCACATCTTTTCTAATGAACAGAGTTAGATGTAGGTGGAAGAGGCTGCCTTGTGAAGGAAGGAGTCCTCCACCAGTGGGAGCATTCAAGCAAAGGTGCGATAACAAACCATTAAGAGCATGGACTAAGAGAGTACTTTTGAGACTCACAGCTGATGACCAACGATGGCCTTCTCAATTCCACAAAGTTTTGATGACAAAAGAGAGTCCAGAACCTGATTCCAAAGAGCAATATTTCCCCCACCTCCCTTTCTGTTCCCAGCACACTAATTTTCTCTCCATCGATGCCGGTAGGAAGCAGGACTCCATGAGAGCTGGTAAGTGAGACAAGGCTCTGCACAGCCCTCTCAGCATGATTGGCAATTAGCCGGACTCCACACTTCCAGGACTTGCAAGCTCTCAGCAGGTTGCAATACTCTACCAGTGCTTATTTAGAACCCAGGGAAGGAGGCAGCCACAGGTAGCAGGGGCTTAATTCTGAACTCATGCTAACCAAACATTAACATTTGCATTTAAAAACAGGAGCAGGAAAAAGAGCAATGAAAACTCAACTCAATTAAAGCGGTTTGCAAATGCAAATATGCCTGACACGGAAGAGAAAGGGACTCTTGAGTGGCCACCCCTCTCTGCTGACATTTGTGACCAGACAGAAGAAGGGAATGCACACATATGCAGGAAGAAGGAACTGGAGTGGGTGGGGGAGTGGAGGATGAGGAGGGACTGAAAGAAAATTTTGTTCTATACCATGAAACCTATAATTTCACTTTGACATGAAAATTAGCTCTGGAGGTAATTATCTTTCTAATATCATCTGCTGCTATAGAAAGGATAAAACTTTATGAATTTATGAACCTACCTGAAAAAGGAAAAAGGACATGCAAGTTTGCAAGAGGATATTAGCTGATTCAAATCACAGGGGCATTTCAGGGGGATTAGGCCCGGGGTTGACTTCTGTACCCCAAAGAGCCTGGAGAGGCAGGTCTCTTGTTCCTGTGTACCGTCAGCTCTGTGGCTGGCTTGACTTCTCTGAGTAGCCTTCCAATATTTGGAAAACCCCATTGGAAAGGGTCTCCTCATACTGAGCTATACTCTATCCTCCCCAGCTTCCCCACACCAGGTCTACCTGTGCCCTCTTGAGGCGCTGAGCACACTTTCCCTCCCCTAGCCCAGGACAAGCCCACTTGAATGACATGAATCAGGCCATGAGTCCATTTGGCAGCTGGCTTGCCTACTTACCCTGTCAAACATCTTCCTTTCACCTCTCTAGACTGTTCAAGTCCCCTTGGCCTTCCCTATCAAGTTCAATGTGATCCATTTAGGTTTAGAGCCTTTTGGAAGCTTCTAGAACTCAGCCTGGCTTTGGGCAATTTTTCTTTTATTTTCTTTAAAATATAATCATAGTATGCCAGCAAGATGGCAGAATATGAGGTTCTAACCCTCATAACACAGAGAAACCTTTTTAACATTCAACTCATGGATGAGAGTACCTTATCGGAGTCCAGGAGTACAGCTGAGAGGTTCCAGGTGGAGCAAAATATCCCAGAATAGATGCATTGAAGAGTGTAAGAAGAGCAGTTTCACTGTACCTCTGCCAACCCTCCCCCAGGGTGGGACAATAGTGTGATGCCAGCGGCTTTATTCTTATTCAGAATTGCTTTAGTTATTCGGGGTCTTTTGCAGCTCATCGATTATCATTTCCTTTAGCTTGGTGAATTCTCCCTCTCCCTAGGGTGTTAGTGAAAACTGTGAGCCTCACGGAGGTTGAGTGACCGGCCCCCTCTCCACAGCTAACAATCTGAGGTTCTGGGGTTGGAACCCAGACTCTCTGTTCCATGCTCTCTGCACCACAGCACACTGAAATACACCTGCTAAATATTTTGTGCTATTGCTCCTATAGTTGTTTTCTCTGATTAACCAACTCTCAGGATTATTATGACCGCCATAATATACAACCAAAAAGGTTAACAGGTGAGATTAACACAGTGTGAATGTTGAATGCCTGCCTTTAATTAAACTTATTTTTAAGGCCCCTTTTCCATGGGCCCCTAAACATGATGTAATTACATTCCAAGGCTTCCTAAATTCAGATAGATATCAGCTCCTGGCTACATGTAACCACCAAGCTCTGGGTCCAGACCATCATACTCCAAGACCCCCGGGGCTGGGAGTCCTTTGAAGGAGGCTGTGAGGTCATAGAGCCCTGCCCAGTGCCCTATCCACACAAAGCATTTTCCTGCCTTCCCTGCTATTCTTTGTCCCCTCTCCAGACCGCTCCAGCTTTGAGGCTGGATTTGTCCAGTGACTACAATTCCCACGCAGACCCCTAAGTTCCTAGATCTGTTATCTCCTGGGCTGGGCCCACTAATGGTTCCTCTTTGGCCTCCTCACCCAGGTTTGGTCTCTGTGCTATATGCTCCCTATGATCTGACCCTACTTCTCAGATTTCTTGATATCCACAGTTTGTATTGACCTCAACCCTAGATAGGACACTTTAAAAATAAAGAATAATATTCATTTATCTGGTAAAGTCCACAGTACATAGAACCCCCATGAGTAAAACTAAGCCCTCAATAAAAACCATTACTTAACCTGAATTTTTAGTTATCTACATCAAGTTATGACCCTCTTTACAAATTATCACTATGAATCAGTAATTAATGATTACATTAATGATCATATTCACTAGTTGTAACATTTATTTTGGGATGTCTTTAAAAACAAATTTGAAGATGAAACATGTACTGCTCCCTGATACTGAAGTTGCTCAACTTCTCATGGAATATAAAAAACAAATTTACTTTTAAAACATCCTTTTCCAGGTTATGGGGCTAGGGAACTGATTGCAGCTCTTACTTGGCTACTTCTATAAAAGGTTTGTGATATCCAATAATAGTACTCTTAAAGAATAGCTAGCATCTTTAGAACAGGATTCATGAATATTACTTATCACAGCTTATTTCTCCAATTAAAAGCATAGCCAAGGGACCAACACCTGGTTGATATCCAGAAATAGCCAGACCTGGCAGTCTGGTCAGTAGCCTTAGCAGTCCAACCAAGGAGTGAAATGAGACTCAAGGGGATATCTGATTTAATGGTTCCCACAGCATCTCAAAGATGGCCATCTGGCTCAAGTGACCCCCAAATTCAATTTCTTCATTCCTAATAGTGCCCTTAAAAAAAGTCAGCCTTAATTATTGTAATAAGTGTGCATCCAGTTTTGATACTGTCATGCCTTATTTAAAAAACACCTCCCCTCTTTCTGTTTTTATATAACTTTTATTATGCAGTTGAGCTTCACCCATATTTTGGCATAACTTCTGTCTTTCATAACTAGTGCTCAACTCTCACTTTACTCACAAATGAGTAAGAGAGTCCCTGTTCTCTAGATAGTCTCTCCTTTTACCTTCTCTGCTTAGTCTCCCCAAAGTGGGTCCTACCAAATAGACTTGCTAACCAGTTCTCTAGATGTGTCCTCCATTCATTTCTCCATGGATCTCCCACCCAGTTCATTTTCTCTGTGGACTTCTAATTCAGCTGATACGTCAGAGCCCATTCTGGCAGCCTGTCCTCAGAAGGAGCCCCTTTGGCCCTACTGTTTCCTTGCTGTGTCTGGGCTTTAATAATTTTTTTTTTTTGCTTGTTTTATCTTGTTCTTTTCACTTTCCTCAATCTCTCTTGACAAGCATCATCTTTATTTTTCCCATTGGTCACCAGATCCCTCCAGAAATATAATGGAAAGAGGGATGGCTTTAGGAAACTTGAATGCAAATGGCACTGATAACAAGCTGTATGACCTAAGGAAAATCACACAGCATCTCTGAGCCTCTATCTGCTACTGTGTAATAGGGAGCTTATCATCCCAACTAAGCAGAGTTGGAGCAAGATAACCGTGAAATAAAATGGAAGGAGCTCCATAATCACAAAGTGATTATGTCCAGAAGTATATTAATGATCCTTATTTTCATCTGGGCAGCAGTCAGCAGCTGGATTATTTTTCCACCCATAGGACTCAACATTCTCATCTCTTCTCTTCATTTCTACTTCAAAGAGGCATGTCCCAATAACCCTAATTACACTGTCACAGATGGCGTAGCTGAATCCTTCGTCCTCTGTAGCTGAAGCTCTTAGCTTCCTATGGGTCTGTCTCACGTATACTGTCTTAGAGTGCACTCGTGTCATGTCTTATTCCCTCTTAGTTCCTGGAGGAAAGCATCTAGTAAGTGGTTAATCCCAGCCATTCTCATTACCTTGCCATTCCACATATGTCTGGAGGTAACAAAATAATGCTGAAATGGCACAGGTTTTGAGGTATTATGGGTCTGGGTGTGAGTTCTGCCAACGCTTACCAGCTGTGTGATCCTGGGCAAGTCTTTTAATGTCTGTGAGCCTCAGGGTTCTCCTCTAAAAATTGGAGACAATAATACCCCACGGAGGCACTCAATAGATAATAATCATTATTATGATGATTATATTGCAGGAAAGCAAGGAGCTTGTTTAAGGAGCATCTAGTTTTACTGCTGCTTTTATTGGGATTGTTAATACTTCCCAATAACTCATTAACCAAGTCCCAAGGCTTCCTGGGGCCACTGTACCATTCATAGGCTTGAGGAGGGAAATCTTCACTGTCTCCCTAGATGATCTACTTTTCTCTAGGACATCCTCCAAGATAATCCTGTTTCTCATACCATGCTCCACATCTCCAGAAAATGGAAATAATTCAAACATAACTCTTGGATGAATTCCAAACTGAACCACTCACTGTTCCCCCAAGTATGTCCCTCATTTTCTTGCCTAAATCCTACTCATCTTCCAAGTCTCATGCCCTCTGCTTCCTCTGGTGTTTAGAGTTCTTGGCTAATAGGTCTTATCTCCTCTGCTCTGATACCACCTAGAGGGCAGAGACTCCGCTACCATCTCACTGGGAGAGTTCAGAGTGGGACTTAAGGGAGGAGGGGTTGTGGAGGGTGGTATCAATGATCAATAAGGGAAGAAGTAAGATAAATTACTGGTCAGGGAAAATTTGAATCCAAGGGTCACCCATGTTTAGATAGGATTTTCATGAAGGGAAAATGCAGTCTAGTGTAAGAAACCAAATGAGACAAAATCTTTAGAGTCTTTACTCCAGAAAGGTGGAACATATCCTCACAGGGCTTAAAATATGCAGTGTTCTATGAGGCTATGATTAAAATCCATAAATAATGTGAAGCTAGATGTGAACATAGAATAAACATTAGTGTTCAATCACTGCAGAAATGATCATCAATTAGGACAACTGGAGAGTCTCAGAAGAGCAGAGATATTCAGACTGTGCTGGAGGGCTCTCTTCCTCTGGGCAAATTCGGTGTGTTTAATATTCTTTTTCACTGCAGTATCCCACCTACTGTAATTGTCCTCTTATGGGGCTCCTCAGAGACAAAGCTGAGTCTGATTCCAACCTATTTTCTTGGTACTCAGCAGACGGTCACCTACAGAGTCCTTCTCCATAACCGGGTGCTGGACTGTGCCTCTTGTCCATGTTTCCTCACACCTGCGTGAGCCCTCCACACTCAGTCACAGAGCTCTGTTAATGAAATCAGCATCTTTCCAAGGCAATACAGCCACCGTGCCAGCTGAGAGGCCTCCGTGAATATCTGCTGACTGAGACCTGCCCACCTCCGGCCCCCTCTTCCCTCGCCTGTCTAGCCCTGGCTGGAATGCCTCCTCAACTCTGCCTGCAGGCTCAGCCTGGCCCCAACTCTAGACTCTATACTGACCCTAGGTAAGGGGGAGCACAGGTTCTCAGTGTAAGTGTAAGCCAACATGGCGACTCAGCCAACTCAGACCTACTCTCCAGGAGACAAGGTCGCAGTCTTTTTAGTATCCCATCCACATAATAACAACAATGGCTTTAGAGCGCTATCACCTTAAGAAATTCTCTGTTTTTGTTTCTCTTTGTTTTAATACAAATAACTTGTGTATAGCAAAAATCATTGAAAAATTCCAATTATTTATTTATTTTGCTACAAAAAACTGTTTCTATCTTGCTGTCTATTCTCCAGTGTTCTAGTGGCCACATAATAGTCCATCAGGCTCATATACTGCATCTTACTTAACCAGCTCTCTATTTTTAGATGCTTAGTTACCTTCAAATTGATGCTAAACTATCATGAACATCTTTTTTCTGGATGTAGAATTATTTTCAAGGGTAGATTTTTAAGAAATGATATAGAAGAATCAAAGAATAAGAATATTTCAAATGCTCTTAATACATAGTGCCAAATTAAAGGTAGTCTGGTATTTTTTAACTAATCTCCACTGCAATATGTAGGTATTCTAGTTTTGCCATAATATCACCTATATTATGTATCAAAGGTGATTTAAGATCTTTGCTAATTTAGTGGTACCTTATTTAAAATTTTTTTGTCTTTTAATCACTGGTGAGGTTGGAAGGTTTCTCTTATATTTGTTACTAATCACATTGCTTCTTGTATATCTTGACAGCATCAGAATTCTGCTCAAATGGTCCAGCTTCCCCAGGTTTTGGTTCCTACATACATAACCTGTTCTCCATGGTTCTGGCTTTATAACACATTCACTAATCAGCCCGATACCTCTCGATCCCATGTTTGTCTACCATTTTACCAAAGTCTATATAGTTGGATAGGAATTTATAATCATGGATTAAGAGAACGTCACTTGCAGTTAGAAATTTGGGTTCCAGTACAAACTCAGGTGTTTTTTTAACTGTGTGGCATTAATTGACTCATTTTTTTCCCTCCTCTTAGGATCTCTCCTTTCTCACCTGTAGAAAACAGTAATACAACTTTTCACCCTACAGTGTTTTATGAGCACTTTGAGCCTTGTAAAAGCGAGATCAGCCAACTTTTTCTGTAGGGAGCCAGATAGTAAACATTTCAGGCTTACAGGTCATATGGTCCCTGTCACGACTACTCACCTCTGCTCTTGTAGCGTGAACGTAGTGGAGACAATAATAGTAAATGAATGAACATGACTGTGGTTCAATAAAGCTTTCTTTATGGATACTAAAATTTAACCTTATATTTATATACTACATTAACTTATATTAATATGTTATATATGTAATATATTATATACAATAACATTTGTATACAATATATTACATACAATGTATTATGTATACATATATACATAATTATATAGAATATATTATAATATACTTGCATATGTTTTTATATTATTATAATCACATGTAATTACATATAAATATTTAAATTCATTTGATATAATTTTCAGGTATCACAAAATATTGTTCTTCTTTTGATTTTTTTTCAACCAGTTAAAAATGTAAAGTGTGAGACCATTTTTGCTCCTGGGCTGTACAAAACCAGGTAGCCAACTGGATTTGGCCCATGGCCCTGTTTGCTAACCCCTGTTCTAAAGCTCTATCCAGCATCAGATCTCATGAGATAGTCAAAACAAATAGATACACAAAACAGACAATAGTATTCTCTCTAATTTTTAGTTGTGAAAACAAGGGTACGAAGAAGCCGAAGTGACTTGCCAAAGTTCACATAGCCAGGAGACGTGCAACCGGGATTCAGATCAGATCTGCCTGACTTCAAACCTCTGCAATGTCTGCTTACAGCCAGCCTCCTTCCCGGTCAGTGATCTAGCCCCGGGCCAACTCTCTTCTGCTAGAACCTATTCCCAGACTTCCACATCCCTCATCCCCATCCAGCCTCCTCCCTTCGCCTGCTGCAACTGCCCCGCCCCCAAGGCCAGAGGCTGCCATGGCCATATCACCAGTAGCAGAGAAAGAGCAAACCTATCTCCTCTGGTTCCTACAAAGAGGCCCTTGGTTCTCCAACCGCAAAGCCACACATTTGCAAAATCTAATGGCAGTGTTCCACATTCATGGAGATATTTAGTGGTACACAAGGTTCAACTCTGTCTGTCACAAACACTACAACACTTACTTAACCAGCACTTACTTTACTCTTGGAGGACAAGACCAGCAACAAAATCACCACTATCGGGAAACCTTACTAGGACAGAAGCCCAAGTAGTCCCATGGAAAATGAATGCAATTTGGAAAACAAGGACCAAAGTTCAAGAGTTGCTTCTTCCACAAATTACCCAACATTCTCCGCCCCCTGAGAGGTTTAGTTTCTCAGCAAAAAAAAAAAAAGAGGATAATAAGCTTCAAATGAGAAAATAAATGTAAATATGCTTTGTAAACTGCTGAATACTATACAAACACTAGCAACAATGCTATTTTCAGGCTGTACCATTCCAAACAAACACTAACTTATTCATGACTTTCTCAGCCCTATTCAAAATGTGATGTTCATCATCTTCTACAGAAACTCCAAGGCAATGTTTTCCTTTTTTTTTTTTCCTGAGCCTTACTTTCTTTCCTGCATGAATGGGGAACTGAATTCATTATGAATTCCCCTGGCACCAGCACAAATCCAAAGTGTATGGGGTTTGAAGTGACAAATGATAGGATGTTATTGCAGAGGCTTGTGGGAGCTGGCAGCACAAGCAAAGAAGCGAGTCCCATCTTCCCCAGCAGTGGCACCAACAGCCTCTGCACGGTACCAAGGCTGCCGCCTAAACAGAGCACAACAAAAGCCTCCCCCAGCATCAGCTCTCTCAGCCTGGACAGGCTCTAAAATGCCAGGGGTGCCGGATGCACCCTTCACCCTGCCTTTCTAGTCACCTAGACAAGAGTTCTTTCCTTAGGTTCTCATCAGTGCCTTTTCAGAGCTTAAGGAGACCCTCTATCACCTGATCCAATCTATTTATTTTACTTATAGGGAAACTGAGGCTCATGTAGTAAAGGTGACTTGCCCAGAGTTATGTAAGCCCTGGTCTTAGCATTAGGAGACTTTGGTGTAAGCTCTTGCTGTTCAACCAAGTAGCTACGTGACCTTGATCAAATTATTACTGTTGAAAGATGATTAATTCTACCATCAATGAAAACCAGCATTTCAATAGTGTGTTAAGGTCGGTCAACTGTCTTCAGGATCTAATTCTTACAGTTAACATGAAAACAGGGTAGGCATTGTAGCTGTTTGCATTTTTTCTAAGAGGAAGGAGGAGTTCAGAGCAGCTAAGTGATTTGCAAGGTTACACAGCTAATAAGTGGCACTTTTTGGTTCCAAATATCGTTATTTTCTCCACCGATACATGCCACTAATATTCCTTAATAGTGAGACAGAATTAGAACTTGTTTGCAAGGCATCTAGGATAAATGTGAAAGTATGCTTGAATTAAAAACTGCTCGACCATTGATTCCCAGTATTTTGAGAATGAGGAGCTATATTAGTTGTCCATTGCTGCAGAATAAACCGCCCTCAAAGTTAGCAGCTTATAACAACGAATATTTATGTTCTCATAGAGTTTCAGAGGGTCAGGGATATGGAAGCAGCCTAGCTGGGACACTCTGGTTCAGAGTCTCTCTCACAAAATTTCAGTGAAGCTGTCAGCCAGGGCTGCAGTCATCTCAGGGCTTGACTGGGGCTGGAATCCTATTCTGGGCTCTCCCTTGGTTGGTGGCAGGCTTCAGTTCCTCTCTGGCTGCTGGCTAAAGGCTTCCATTTCTTTCCCTGAGGGGTCTCCATAGGCTGCCTCAGTGTCCTCATGATGTGGCAGCTGGCTTCCCTCAGACTGAGTGATGCAGGAGACAGACAGAGAGTACACCCGAGGTGGAAGATGGTCTTTTTACAGCCTAATTTTAAGAGCGGCATACCATCACTTCTGTAGTGTTCTATTCATTAGAAACATGTCACTAAGTCCATCTCACACTCAAGGGAAGAGGATCACACACATGAACACCACAAGATGAGGATCATCAGGGCCATTCTGGAGGCTGGCTACCCTAGCACCCCTTTGTAATTCCAAAATCTTTGTGACTCCCATAAGATCAAGATCATAATTTTTGTATCATCTGTTTTACTGAGAAAATACTAGATTAAACTATATAAAATACTGCCCATATTTGACGATTTGTAACTCCCAAAAATGGTAATTTCATATAGTTCAACCTAATGTATAATAAGCCCTGTAACTTCTCAGATATTCACTAACCCCTGTTGATTAAGCTGTGTTTTATTATAACATTTTTTCCAATGAACATATAAGAAGTAGTTTGCTTCAGGGAGCTGCCATCCAACAGGGTTGCTGAGAAACTGCTGCGGGCAGAAACTGCTCCAGCTCCTGGAGGTACAGTGGTGAGCGAGACAGGCATGATCTCTGCACAGCCATGATCTCTGCTCTCATGGACTTTACATTCTAATGGTTCTCAAACCTGGCTCTTTAAAAATTCAAATCCTTAAGACCCACCCTAGACTAACTGAATCAGAAAATGTGAGAGCAAGGCCAGGAATGTATATTTCCCTCAGGTGACTCTGGCGACTCTGATGCAGCATTTGGGAACCACTGGTCCTGTCTCAGTTCTCGACTGCTTAACCTCCTCTCTACGCCACAACCCACAGCAATGGTTTCCATATCACCTCTTCATAGAAATTTGTCTTGCTTACATTACTAATGAACTCCTGACAGCTTACGTCCATGGATTAGTCTATGCTTTATCTTACTTTCCCCTTTGTGGCATGAGACTACTGGCCTCACCTTACTTCTTGAAATCCCTCTCCCTTGGCTTTTGACAATACTCCCTTTTGGTTCTCCTCCCTCCTCCACTCTGGTTGCTCCCCATCAGGGCCCCTCTGCCTGCCCCACTTGATTAAACGGCAGTGCTGCTCAGTACTCTGGTTCCAGCCATCGCTTCTCATTCTCCAAAGTGCTCCTGGGTGATTTTCTCCGTCACCCTGCTTTAGGGAGTCTATGCCCATGACTCGAGACTCTGTATACCTGACCTCATTCCCCAAGACCAGTAGCACTCTTCAGCACATAACACTCAATAGACCCGATGATGTAACCCATTTATTCCTGAAGGATATATTTATTAAGGTGTGGACTGCCGTATGGGGTTGTCACTGATTTTAATTAAACCAATGAAGTAATTTAGTTGAAACTGCATGGTGAACTTCTTGAGGACAAGAATTGGGTCTTATTTATTTCTGTGTGCTCACATTATTGAGGATGCTTTATCGAGAATATAATATAACACGCACACACACAAAAAATTGAAAATTTAACTTATATCTTGTTTCTCATTATCCGGACTCATCAGGAAAAAATAGAAAGAGTCTATATTCCTGCCCCAGGAAGTTAGCCAGACTTTTGTTTTAGAGAAATCGCCAGATGAGAGTAAGCTCCTTCAAAGGTGAGTGTTAAACAATATTTTTGTGTTTTAAATTCTGAGCCTGACAGAGAAGAGGGGATGAAAACTATTTATTGAAGGCTGAAGGAAAAGGAAGAACAGGAAAGAAGATGAAGGTGGCATTAATGTGGCATTCTTTACATATGTGTGTGCATATATTTATAGTATATGTGTATATATACATATATCATATATATAACAAATATATGGAGATTGTATACATAAAACGGAGATAATAATCGTACTTGCCCCACATGATTATTACGAAAAGTAAATAAACTAATGTAAATAAAACAATGAGTCCATACCCGGTACATAGTAAGGATGCACTGATGTTAGCTTAGCGTCCTTCCACTCTCTCCAAAACCCTACTTGCTTCAGCAAATACAAAAAATTTCCACTGGAGTCAGACCCAGTTGTTAAGCCTAACCTTAGGCCAGAGGTTGGGTAAGTGCACTCTTGAAATTGTATGCATAAGTTTGTATAAGTTTGCATGCATAAGCTTGTATAAATATGCACATATTTGTTTTTCTGAGGAGGGAAGCCATAACTTTCATGAGATTCTCAAAGGAGTCCTTGTCTCTAAAAATGTTCAGACTGCCTGGACATCATCTGCTGCTCAACATGTCAACACTCATTACCATTCTCACTGGTTACTAAACACTTTACTTCCTCATCAAGATATGCACCAGTGACTCAAAGAAGCTCCTTTCAAAGGAGTTTAGTGGAGTCCTCATTCATTCATTCATTTTATGCATGCATTCATTCATTTGTGCAATAGGCAATTATTTGTACTGACTCTATCTTCCCCGGTTCATAAATTTACAAAGAGATTCTAGGATGCTAATGCTCCGTCCGGCTACCCTGTTTTGGCCAAGATGGCATTCACCTTTGTGACTCTATGATAAGATGGATTCTTCCCCAAAATGGCAAACAAATTTGGGCCAAGTTGTAAACATTATTTACAACAACCTTAGATAGCAGCTGAGTCTGCGGTCAAGGTGCCAGGGAATATATGAGAAAATCGGGCGACCGTAATCTCTGTAGCATGTGGAAGGAAAGAAAGACCACCTTGACTGATGGTTGGCTTGATATGTCTGAAGAGGATTAAGTCTGACTGCCACAGAAATGGTTGGAGAGCCAAAGAGAAGAGAGTTCGATGAGGTATGGCCTTCAAAGTTTAAACTTCTAATCTCCAAGGACCAGAGTGACTTCGTAAGGAATTCAAGAAGAACGCAATCCGCTCAACATATAACAGGATCTTGAAATCCTAAGACTGTTTTCCTGAGGCCAGAAAAAGGAAAGAAGTGTACTGGTGCCTACTGTGGAGTGACTGAAGTCTCAGGCAAACTGTGCAAGTGTTACTTTGATAACTCAGTGCTACAAAGGTATTAAGGGATTGATGACATTTGCAGGTGTTGATACCTACCCAAACTCATCCTCTAAACCGAGAGCTTAATAGATAGAAGCAAGCGGATAAACATATCCATGCATTCACCCAAACTAGCAGAATGGCAAAGTCAAGCCCATGAATAAATGGAGTTTGATTTCTGGAGTGTAACTTTAAATACCATCCCTGGATTTTTGAGGTGATTTCTGATCTCCCCCTATCCCCTACCCACCGTTTTTCTTCTTTGGGGGGTTTGTGTTTTGATAATAAGCTCTAGTTGCATTTGCAAAATACAAAAAGTGAACTTCCAGATGGACTTCTCAAAGTGCAATGCAAACATGAGGGAAACAAGAAATCCAAAAGTCAAAGGCGAGTGGGAGGTTTTCTTCTCCCCCCAATCTCTGGGGAGTCCAATTCATTCAACACGCTCACATTCTGGTTTCATTTCCATTTTCTATAATAAGAGATGAAGATGTAATATGTCAATGTTGATGTATCAGAGAGATGATGAATTCCAGGCTAAAACACGGTGACATCTGCTTGGAAACGAGATGGAAGAAATTAAGATGCTTACCATGATTATTTTCCTCCTGAGCAAATTTATAGTATCTTTGGTCTCAAGGGCAGAAATTCCAGACAGATTAGCTTTTCATCTCCTAGGTAACTCTCTGAACTGCATAGCTATAGAAATTCATTGCTTTAACACTGGGTGTCCTTATTAGGGGAATATCTTAAATTCTGTGCCAACAAAGAAACTCATTGACTACTAAGCAATAGTCATGAAAATATTTATGACATGGATTGCAAACAGGTGCTCCAAAAAGAACAAAAGCTGGGATTATTCACCGCTTGGACTAACTGGAAAAAAATTATTTACACCTAGCACAACGTATTTTATGCTTTTAGTAAATATTTTTTCTGGGTTATGTGTCCTCATATTTTAGGAATGGTAAATTTGCTTAAGTACGAGAAAGAATTGGCAAATGTGAAGAGAGCTACATAATAGGTGCTAGAGCTATAGAGCTGTCTATACTATACTCATTCCTAAATTATTCAACAAAGATGTTTCCAGTCCCTACTACACTGCCTGTGTTTGGCACTGGAGATGCAAAGATAAATACAATATGACCCTGCCTAGCTCAAATTTGCTTTATTTATTTTTTATAAAGACCTTAGGAAACTGTACAGGCATGAATAGGTATGTCCATTTCATAGATGAGGAAGCTGAGGCTGGGCAGGGTCACACGCCAGGAAGTACCAAAGTCAAGACTGGCACTACAACCTTCTTTCTTCAAGTCCAGTGCTCTGCCTACTTCCTCATATACCGGCATGATTGACATGAGACTCGAAGCGGGTTTGGATGACTCGGGGCAACGACTCACAGTGTCTGAGGACACCAAAGCTAGCTATTGATCCAGTATTTACATCCCAATATATTCCATTTTTATTTTTCATCCAGATGTTTAGCACCATGTAGACACAGCTGTGGTCTCAATCAAGACTAAGTGATACTTTTCAGGAATTACTGAAATGCTCACTGGAAAACTGTTTCTTCTAATTGTGTTTTGAAATGATCCAATGGGGGAAAGGACTTGGGCCTATTTGAAGCAGCTTCAGCTTCTCTTGGAACTTTAGCAACAGGAGTTATAAAATGTTCCCCCAAATATTGCTTAGCATGAAAACCTCTTTCAATGTAAATGAGCCATTGATAAAAAGGAATTTGTTAAGAGAGACAGGAGTTGGGGGTGACCCTCATTAGCCATTTGGTTGCCAAGGAAGCAAAGCTGCCAGAAAAGACAGGATTGGGGAGGAATGCCAGGGTTGGGGAGGCAGGGCTAAGCACAGAGGTTTATTGGCAGTTGATAAGGGACAAAGGACATTTTGTATCCATCTTACATACTATTGATTTGATTTTTTTATATTGGTAATAATTAATATGTGACTATTCCAAAATAACCGTGACAAAATGGAAAAAAAAAAACAATAAAATGGAAATGATTTTAGGGTCAGAACATGTAGATTTGAGGATTCCCTCACCTGCTAGTTATGTGACCTTAGGCAAGTCATTAAACTTCTCTGAATTTCCATTTCCTCATCTCCCAAATGAAGATAATAATTCCTCCCTCATAGGATAAATATGATGATGGGTTTGAAAGTGCTTATTAAATGGTAAGACAGTATATGAATCCAAGGTTTTCTTTTCTATTTACAAAAAAAAATCAAATCTAAATACAGTGTTGAACGTCTCTCTATGCTCAAATATTATTCATCACTAATTCAATGTAACTTTTAGATGCCCCAGCTTTGATCATGCCTGCTCTGCATCTTTCTTAAGAATAAACATTCAGAGTGCCTTCTGTGGGTGCTCCCCAAGGTTTCAGTCTGTGATCGCAGACCTGGGAAGGTTTGCTGCATCCTCGATTTGAGAAAGCAAGGCATTCATAGTCTTCCAAGCACTCTACACACAAAAGGCCACACAGCAACTAATTCAGATGTCTGACAACCATCTTGAGCTTGGCCCTTGGTTTCTGATCTCTCTAGCCTGTTCCTGAAACATTTCCTCTCATTTCAGTAAACAGCAACCCCATTCATCCAGTTGCTCAGATAAAAAGAGTAGGGGTCATCTTTGACTCTTCTGTTCCATTCATTCCCCATCAATATCCAATCCACTCTTATTTCTACCTTCAAAATACATCATGTATACCTTCACCTCTTGCTTCCTCCGCAATGCCACTCTACTCCAGCCCATAAACATCCCTTTTCTGCAATATTGCCAAAGAGTCTTCACCGGTCTTCCTTTTCCTCCCTTGACTCCTTTATAGTCTATTCTCCTTATAGCAACCAGAGCAACTCTTTAAAGATATAAGTTAGGCCAATCACAAAGACCTTCAGTAGTTTCCTTCAGTCTCATTCAAAATAAAGGCCAAAATCTACCATGGCCTATAAGGCCCCAGCTGAGCTGATCTGGCTCCCACTCTCTCTCAACTTCGTTTCCTTCCATTTCTTTACACCAGCCACCCCAGTGCTCTAACCCACCAATTACCCTCCTCCTTCGAGGTGGGTCCTTTGTGCTTGTCATTCCCCAGCCTGGATCATTTTTACCCTAGATATACACATGCTTCATTTTTCCACTTTATCTAAGATTCTGCATAAATATCACTTCCTCAGAGAGGCCTTTCCTGATCTCCACTGCTGCTTATTTTTCTTCTTAGCACTGATTTATGTTTTATATTATATTATATTATATTATATTATATTATATTATATTATATTATATTATATTGCATTATATTATATTATATTTATATATTCTTGCTTATTGTCTGTCTCCCCACTGGAATATCAGTCCCACAAGGGTAGGAGGCATCTGCTCTTTTTTTTATTTATTGCCATATCCCCAGCATCTAGATTAAATTGGTACATTGTAGATGCTTTTAAGAGGCTGTGTGACACATCCTTGAGTTCATCTGAAGACCAGAGCTGCCTTTTAATTGGGGGCATACTTAATCCAGTTTGGTCAATGGTATAATCAAGGGTTTAGAGAGGATCGCACGTCAACCAAAAGGTGCTCTGCCTGGAGCTGAGGAATACCAAGGAGTGACGAAATAGCACAGAGATCCCAGTGGCCTCCAGTACAGCCAGGACAGGAGTGCCTTGACCTCCTGTGCTCGTGGGGCCTGACATAAATCTCCTCAGAGTAACAAAGGGGCCCTGAACTCAGGGGTACATTCCCCAAGGCCACATCTCTTGGGTCTGATTTTACCACGGAGTTCCACGATTGAATGTGGTCTCCTAATTGGCATAAGCCCAAGAGGGAAGGCTTTGACCTCAGTAAATGACTAGACTAGGAGAAACCTCTCCTTCCATCTCGTTTTGCTGACATATTTTTGATCTATCATTTATTGAGGGCCTATTCCAAGCTAGGCCTTTTGCTAACCAATGTGTATATGTTATATCATTAATATTATTTAAGAAATGAGATAGTATCCCTATTTTACAGGTGAGAAGACAGAAGCTCACAGGATTTAAGTTACTTGCCCAAAGTTAAACAGATAGAAAATAGAAAAATTGAGATTTAAACTGAAGAGGTTCAGAACATGCCACCCCCAAACGTGCCACTTTGGCAAGTTGATTATTTTCAGCTAAAGGCACTTGAGAAACAGCAGATGCAGGAAAGGCTCTCTGATCACCCCCCTTTTGACCTAAAAACAGGTTATAAAATATCCTGTAAGAAAAAATGACCTCCCTGCACCCGAAAGAATGGTTTTATGATGAAAGGGGGTTGGGAGTCAACATCAAAATGGATCTGTACAAATGATCCTACTGAAACAATCCTTATCCTCCATTAGTTTCCCCCATTGTGTATCCTAGTCACTTTCCCACAACTTACTGCCCCCCTAGAAGCTTAAACGCCTTTTCCTTTGTCTTGTTACTTTTCTACAAATTTATTCTTTGTTAAAAAAAAAGTTATATAAGCTCTCGGTCCTAAGTGCTTCTTAGGGTCTTCATTCTTCTTATTTAAGGCTCTTGATTAAAATTTGTATGTTTTTCTCCTGTTAACCTGTCCTATGTCCATTTAATTCTCAGGTCCAGCCACAGAACCTTAGAGGAAAAAGAAAGGTTTTTTCCTCTTCTATAGAATCATACTCCAAACAATGCTACTTCCGTGATGCATTTCGACTGAATTGAATGTTCCTGCAGTGTCCCCCAGCTGTAGGTGAGTTGGACCTCTGAGTTCGCTCCTGCGGTATGAATGGATGCTGTAGGACTTCTAGAGATGATAAGCAGAGACATTGATCCTGGATAATGGCGACCACTCCAGGGACCTCTGGTGGCTGCTGCCTCTGAAACCCAGGATGCCATGAGAGGTGCGGTTTCTTCTCAGGCCCTGGGATGTTCTTCCAAAAGGGGACTCCAGCATATTGGCCCAGCTTGAGCTGCTATCATGGGATTTGCCCACAGAAAAGGTGAATTTTAGCGTGGTTAATGATTGTGAAACTCCTTAGGTTTCGGTTCCTAGGGACTGCCTCTTTCTCTAGTTCTCCTGAAATCTTTCAGCTATGAGAGCTGGTCACCAGGAAACTATTTATAAATATCTTTCAAGGGGGCTGTCTTCTTGGAGATGATGTCTTGACCTCAGAGGCTTACCAGGTCCCCCGAAGGTGGCGGAAGAGATGGGCCAGTGTTTGTCCACACTTCTAAGGAAGGGGACACTTTCAAGCAGGTGCCACTAAGCCTCTCCCGTCTTGTGAGGGATTGGGTCCTGTCCCTTTTCCCAAATCCTAGTGCTCTCTGATGTGAATCATCTTTACCAAAGACGGAGTAAGTGAAAATCCTCAAGACATTCAGACCTCATGAAAAGGTCAGTTCTTGTGATCCCCAAAAACTCTCTCCCTATGCTCAGCACGGGCATTACCAAAAACCTCAGTTGTTTTTCTCTCCAGAGCATGCTGAGAGAGAAAGCTGTTTCACTGAAGATTGTTTCTTTGACATTCATGAACCAACAAGGATAGTCTCTTATGGGCCTAATTTGACTTCTTTATGTGCCAAAAGGAAACTTTCTATCTGAAGGGCAGGCATACAGATATCTGAAGAGGCCTTTAGGAGGCACTTTATAATTTCCTTGAATTTCCTCGAATGTTTGGAGAATAATGTGTATTGATTAACTGTCTCTTTCAAAATGCTTAAAGTTCTCCAATCCTTTCATATTTTTAAAGGGAATTAACAGTGAAGAAAAAAAATGTATACCTACTTGGCCATGTTTTCTAACTAAAAGGAATGTAGCCTAAAATCCCATGAAATGTAATAGAGTCCACTTAAGGACAATGGAAGCCGAGTGGCTGTTCCTGATATATTCAGAATTGGGGCCATAAAAATAAGGGAGGTGGCAGTGACTTCTCGAGACTGTGTCATAATCTGAATCTGGCACTAGGATGGCCAGCGTGACTACACAGTGACTTCAGGAGTCTAGGGCTGAGGTTAGGCACACATGACCTTCAGCTGCCAACACAAAGGGAAGTGAGATCTGAACATACCACAGACCTAGTCTGTGTCACTTAACATACAAAGCAGGGGACACTCTTAGGCCAATGTCCTAATACAGAATTCTGCTTCCAACCAATGACTTGGCACAAAAACAATAACAAAATTTAAAGCTATGACCGATGATGTCACACGGTAGCAAGACTAGCACATGTGAGAGTTTGTTTGTTTGTTTGTTTAAGTACAGTGTCCCATATGCAGGAATTCTGAACCTCTTTTCTTATAGCCCAGGGGATTGACATTTTGGCATCCTGAGGACCCACTGGTGGCACATCAATAAGCCATGGCACATAGGTCAAAGCTTTGCTAGTGGAAAGAGCACTGGATTTAGAGGCAGAAGACCTGGGCTTCATTCCTGGTTGTTGCTACTAGCTGCATAACTTTGTGCAGATCACCTAATTTTCTGAATCCTGTTGCTACATCTATAAAATGCAAAAATTGGAAAATTCTAAGGACTAATCTTATAAAGCAGGTATTATCATCCCCACGTTACAAGTGAGGAAACCATGGCCATAATAAGGAAAAGGACCAAGTAAGATTTTTCAGGTTATGTTTCTAGAGTCTGTCTACACCATGATCTCCTGGGATGGCCTTAAATGAGAAGGAAAAGGAGGAATAAGGAGTGGACTGTACAGTGGTGAGCAGGCCAGGTAGAGGTGTGGCAGAAAGGGAAAAAATGTCAGTGAAGCTGCTGCTTACCCACCCAACACACAGCTCACCTGTGCTCCCACCCCTCGGATACACCCTCATGGCTTCTCGGGTGAGAGCAAGGCCAGTTTCTAAGTCTCTGAGGGCCACACAAACGGACGTGCTTCACAAGTGCAAACGAAGACCTGGTGTCCACTCAAGGGACTGGATGATTCTGGGGCCTTTGTTTTTATATTAAATGCTTCTTACATTCAATGCACCGTGGGTCACTGTGGGTTAATTAACCCAACGTGCATTAAAAGCTTCACATTAAACTTCCTCAGCTCAGCCCAGTTTCAAGTTCAAGGAGGCAAAAAATAACAGCTTCTGAAACCATTTTCTCCTTTTTTCAAGGTGCCCTTTGAGGAAGTTCGAGTAACAACAAAAGAAGTAAAACAAAACCTTTGTTTTGGTCTTCCTTCCAGCTTTCCCGTAACCCTTGGTCCCACCCTCAGTGCCACTGCCAGCCCCACCTCCTTTCTTCTGATGGGTCTCAGAGGCAGCCTCAGGAAAGCCTTCCCCAGCTCCTTCCAGTGTCAGGGAACTCTCCACCCTTCCCACCCAAATCATCTGGAACCTCCCCTCTGCAGCACATCAAACACTTGTGCTTGTTTCATTAAACTCTGGTATTATTGGTTAAGTGCATGTCTTCCTGAGAGACTCTGAACTCCATGAGGGCAGTGACTGTGTCTGTTTTGCTCACTGCTGAGCCAACAGAGCCTAGGGCAGTGCCTGGCACACAGTAGTAGTTGGTGCTGCATAACTATGCGTCGGCTGAACCACACCCTGTTCAGTAGTTTCTCCTTCCTCCCCAAGATCTGAATCACCCACCACCAAGAGCTACTCACGGATCATGCAAATTGTGTGGCATTGTGTTGGATGACGTGGAGTCCGAGAACTTATCTCCACTCCCAGGGTGAGCTGGCGCTGAGTCAAGAGGTGGCCGCCACTGTGGCACCTCGAAAACAACTCTGTGTTTGCAGTCGGGACACCCTGCTCCCAACCTCAGTTTCCCCATCTGTAAAATAAGAATACAAACATCTAATGCACTGACCTTCACTTGTTCCGAAGATCACATGTGAAAAATAGATGAGGGAAGTTTATATATCATGCAGCATCTTTCTGTGAATATCCAATTTTTATAAGTGGTATGAGAGGCAGGTGAATTTTCTTAAGCCCTGTAGCAGAGCTCTTCCCTCCCCACCACGCTGCTCACAGGCATGCGGTCTCAGAGCTCTCATGGCCCAACCCCTCATTTTACATATGGCGAAACTGTGACCCAGACAGGGGAAGGGATCTGCCTCCAATCACAGGAGCTAGAGGCAGAGCCAGGACTAGGACCCAGGCATCTGGTGTCCTTTCCACCCATCCACCTTGTGCTGCCTCCCTCCTATGTCTCCTTGAGTCGATTTCCATACCCCAAGATGGCTCCTTCTGCCCATCTTGAAACCATCCCTCACCCTCACTGCACAGACTACTAATACAAAAAGGGACCAGTTCAAGTGTTCATTAATTATCAATTTAGTTGCATGTATAGTTGTTAGAGGCCCAGAAATATTTTTGTGTAGGCCAACCTGACTCTTAAAACTTCTCTAAATTTCCATTCATTGGATATTTTAATAATGTACTTTATCAGCATCTCTTCTTATTCTCTGCAAAAAAAAAAAAGTCTTTCCTCTATACAAAATAATTTTAGATTCATTGTTATCTGTAATTTCATGCCTGGGGAGAGAAGAGTCTAGCACATCCAAGCCCAAGTCTGCAAAGCAGAGGTAGGGGCAAGGAAAGAAGGCTCATGAAGGAAGCAGAGAAAACAGTGCCACAACAATGTCAATGCAGTAATAGCTCCTATACATTTCACTTTCTGTAATAGTATTGTGTTAAGCCCTTAGCCTGTGTTATCTTATTTAGTTCTTAACAACAGATAATAAGGGGGTATACTGTGTTAAATAGTGACCACCCAAATCATGTCCACCTGAACCTCAGAATGTGACCTTATTTGAAAATAGGGTCCTGTGGATACAATTAGTTAAGGTGAGGTCATATCGGATTAGGGTGAACCCTAATCCAATGACTGTTGTTCTTATAAGAAGAGAAAGCAAAGACACAGACACACATGTCTTGTTAGAGTGAACTTAAGCAATTGTTCCAGGTGACAAAATTTTAGTTTATTGACCCAGAACCTTGAATGTCAAGCTAAAGAGTTCTAACTATTCTAGAAGCTATAGGAGAGATCATCAAAAGGCTGAGTCAGGAGCAATGTGCTCTTCTGGAAAAGCTAACTTGGCAGCCTCGAGATGGATGAATTAGAGAAAAGACTAGAAGACCATTTGAGGAGGTCATAGTAAAAATCTAAAGGAGAGAGTTGAGGCAAGAGCAGGACCAGGAGGGGTTGGGTGAAGGAGAAGATTGAAAAGACACATGGCAGATATACAATGGCATTTATTTACTCCTGATGGTTTGGGGGAAGCGAAAAGGAATAACAGTCCTGAACATTAACCATCAGATAAAAGTGAAAGGAAGAGAAAGAACAAGAGTAGGCAGGAAGATGAACCGGGTTTCAACGGCACTGAGGTTGATGTGATCGTGGGAACCCCATGCAGTTATATGAATCCTGGCCTTTTAATTTCTGGACTTTGTTTTAGTAACAGAAATATAAACTTCCATCTTGTTCAAATCACTGATATTTGGGGTTTTCTGTCCCTTGCAATCAAACATAAGCCTAACGAATACTAGTATTGGGGCTCTTCATTTTTCCCACAACTACAATCTTCTTTGAAAAGATAACTACTTCATTCTCAGAATATTCCTTAGTTTTGAAAAAAAGCTTATTCTCTCTCTTAGCATCCCTACATTCGATCTGTCTCCAGGGCTTACAGTTTCTCCCTGAAAGATAAGTTTTAGACTCGCTTTTCTAGTCTAGCATTTTTGGTGATGCTCCTGTTTAGGTGACCATTCACCCAAAACAGTACCTCTCCTCATGCCACCAATGCAGACACTGCTTATGGCCTGCTTACACCGCCCTGATTGAGAGCCCTACAACCTGCCCCAACAATTTCTAATGCCCCAAATCTGGTCGAGATCTTCCCAAATCTGGTCTCAGATATTTGTCTGATCTGACGTTATTTCCTACCTTTTCCCAACATGAATTTTAGCTCTAATCAGGACAGTTTTCTTTCCAAAATATAGTGCCCATTTCCAGCTCCATAATTTATTCTATATTTTCTTTCTATATGGAATATCTTCTCACCCTTCACTTGGCTACAGTATGTATTTAGCCATCTCTATCTTTCAAGGACTTGAGCAAATTACTAAGTACCAGGTAGGAGCAAGTATGACTTGAACCAAGTCAAAAATCCAGCAAAACTGTAATCAAACTCCCAGCTACAGACCGTAGCAACTCAAAAGTAGAGATCCTACCTAACACCTCTATACACACCCCACCTACAGTTCTGAGTGATCAATACTAAATCTTGAGAGAGTCTTCAAGTGCGGGAAGAAAAATAATGCAAAGTAAAAGTGAAATCATTAAAAATTCACAAATAAGGAATTAAAACTATGTAATAAAATAGATTCCATTTGCAAGTATAATTAGATTAAAAAAATTGAAATCTACAACCTCACACCCATTAGGATAGATACTATCAAGAAACAGAAAATAATAAGTGTTGATGAGGATGTGAAAAAATTAGAACGCTTTGCACTACTGATAATGCAAACTGGTACAGCTGCTGTGGAAAACAGCAAGAAAGTTCCTCAAAAAATTAAAAATGGAATTACCACATGATCCAGCAATTCCTCTCTGGGGTATGTAGTCAAAAGAATTGAAAGCAAATAAGAATACTGGGAAACATTTAAGAGGAAGGGTTCTTTACCCAGATACATTTCTATAATAGCCTTCCCCTTTCTTGACCTCTGGTGTGTGAGGTGTTTTCATGTAAATGCCTACACTATGACTTCCAAAAATCAATGCTGCTGTTCAAAACATTACTTATAACAGAAATTGGGATGTGCCTCACTCAGCAATGTTAGATGGCAGAATGTAGCTCCTTAAAACAATCTGCGGAACATCAAATTTCAGATGATGACCTTGAGATTCCACAGGTGTATATGCCTCTGTATATTAAAGGCAATTTCCTGGGATTCCCTGGGGGAGTAAATCTCTCCTTGCCGATTTCCGAGGGTTCTCTCTAAAATGAGGCTTCAAACTCCTAAACTGTCAAGACCTCAGTGACCTACCTGTAACCCAAGGTACGCTGTGGCTCTCAGTTATTCACTGACAGCCCCTACAGAGAGTAGCCAGAGGGAGGTGCTCAGACCACCTATGGGGCCTGTTAAAAATAAAGATGCCAAGACCTGAGTCTTCATTTTCCCAGACTCCCTAGTGATTCTTATGCCCACTAAAGTGGAGAAGCATTGTCACCCTAGGAACCATCATCTGGCATTTCATTCATTCCAGAATCTGCTGGAGAACAAACAGATGATGTAGTACAGTGTGATCATTCATTCATTTTATTTAATCTTTCAACAAGTAATTATCAAAACCCCACCATATTCTAGGCATAGATTCACATACAAAAAGGCTATAGAGTGTTGTGGTTAAAACACAAACATGGCACTAATGCTGCTTGGTTGCATCCTAGCTCCTTTACTCACTAACTGAAAGATCTTGGGCAAGTGGCTTACCCTCTGTATGCTTCAGTTTCCTCATCTGTAAAATTGAGGTATTAATGGGACTTCCCTCACAAGGTGGTTTTGATGATTCGATGAGTTAGTATATGTAAATCTTAAAATAGTCTCGGGTACACAGTAAGTCCTGAGTAAGCTTCCACAGAAATCTAAGCATCATGAAAGCAAGGGTTTTCTGTCTTTATCTCTAACACCTCGAGCTGTACCTGTCACAAAGCAAGCAATCACTTAAATATATGTTGAATGAATAAATAAATTTCTGTGAGAGATTGCCAGTGATATGGCAGACTGAGGTGGAATTAGCAGATTCTTCTCTCCACTTTCAATACATATGTGTTGGACAATTTACAATAAACCTTTTAAAAATACATATCTGGGCTGCAAAGAAATATAAATTCTCATGTGCTAAAAGGTCAAAGAAAGAAATCACAGGCAGAAGTTTAAGTAGAAGCTGGCACATTAGAAATCTCAAAAATGGTCAATTCTTTTAATGATAGGGGTGGTGGTGGTGATGATGATGATGATGATGATGATGATGATGATGATTTTGATGGCTAGATGAAAATAAGTCTCAAGAAGAATTACAGGGCACCTTCTTTCTATATCAACTCCTTGGGAAGTCATTTCTTCCCCCAATTTTTCTGTAGCACCCAGATATTTACCAAATAGTTCGCAGCCTCCACGAAGGTGGAGCTACCTAGCTTACCTCCATCTCAACTGTTTAGATTCATTATATGATCACCGTCTTTCATAAACTGAACTAGGCTTAGAAATCTCCCTGGGGCACTTTCTTCTGGTTCTGGAGCATCGACACACAAAGGCATAGACTCACAGACTATAACATTTAGGAGAGATGTAACACGTCAATCAGTTCAAACACCCACCTAGTGTTCCCCTTCATTGCTCACTACAGCCACCAAAGTCACCCAGCCTACTCATCATTTCCAAGGAAAGGATTCAAACTTTCATGAGTCTGTTAGAAGAGATTAACGTTGAGACTCCTTACAGCCTGCTATAACCTGTTGTGGCTGCTCGGGATACTAATCTATAAGTGATGATAATTCATTACTGGAATAAATAGGAATATGGTGCCAGCTAACTCAGGTTCCCACATGACTCCTTTAAATAACCAGCAAAATATAAATGGGACATGCTGAAACCAACACAGACATCACATTGGAACAGAAATTTTAAAAATATTCTCAACTGGCACTAACTGATCTAAGATGAGTATTTTAGTTCTTTTCATATGCAAAGTGGACAGTACAACTTCTAGATCCACTGCTAATTCTGAGACCAGCAAACTAATATTCTAAAACCAAATAGTACATAGTATAGTGTCGTTCATTGAAAACAAGTGATTCATTTTATTATTTAAATTTTAAACCCTTTAATATACTTCCCCCAAAGCTATCTGATTCTAAAAAAACTCACAATTTCTAGACAGTTCTAAATAAAGTATTATGATACATTGAGTAGACAATAAATCCTTTATCTTTTAACATAAAGAGGCACACCACTTTTATTATCAGAAAATCAGTTTCTCCCCAAACTTACTAAACTGTTGAACAAATATTTAGAGATTCTCCTTGCAAAGGTGCCCACATATGTCAGTCTAGCCCTGCTTCTGTCATTGCAAAAACTTTCCCATCACTATACGCCTCTGGTCTGCCAAACACCCCTACTGATGCTTGGACAGCCTCTGAAAGCCAACTTTGCTTCTAGACAATCAAGAATTTCTGGAGGAAAGCTGACACTGGGAAACTCCAATTCCCCTTCCCACTGTCAGAGGTAGCATGGTACATTGATTAAGTCCTCAGGGTTAAACTATCTGGCTTCTAGAATGACCCTATGACCCCTCCATAACTATATGACCCTAGGCAAGGTACTTGACTTCTCTGAGTCTTGTATCTCATCTATTCAACAGGGATGACAGTAATAATATCTTATTCATAGTGCAGTTGGGAGCTAAAAGGAATGAACACATGGAAAGCATGGAGAAAAGTGATTGGCACATAGTAAGCGCCCGATACATACTAGCTATTATTATTGCTGTCACTGTGCCCTCTCTAATTCTAGATGACTCTTTTCTTCCTCTCCACTCTGGCTCAGGTTCCTGTCACCTGACATGAAAATTTCTGCCACGATTTGGGACTAGGAATTCACAGTTAACATTAAGGAAGTCTATGGCCATGCTACCCTGAACAAGCTCGATCCCGTCTGATCTCAGAAGCTAAGCAGGTTCGGGCCTGGTTAGCACTTGGATGGTAGACCACCTGGGAAGATCAGGTGCTGTAGGCGTAAAAATTAAAAAATAAGGGATTATAAGCTGACAAGGTCCTTGTAATCTGTGAGGTCCACCAAGCGTTGCCTTGGCTAAAAAAAATAAAATCAAATAAAATTAAATAAATAAATAAAAACATTTAAAAAAAAAGCAACATTAGGGAAGATTTCACAAAGGCAATGAACGTTAAAGCTGGACCATCAAAATTTCTTCCTTCCTATTTGAGTGCTTATCAGAAAATTAGGACAGGAAGAAATTAAGGAACTGAATAATACCTAATCAGATTATTCAATTCTTTATAGGCTGATGAGAGCCCTCTCAACTTATTTCTATATATTCTCAGACTGGTATATTTACTTTAGCTCTCTCTCTCTCTCTCCCTCCTATGTGACATCTTCCTAACCTTATTGTTATTCCTCTTATCCTTCAGAGCTTTTTTCCTAATTTTATCTTTTCCAAGCCCAAAGGCATGCCATTTGCCAGCTGCAGTAACATTAGGACTTAGCAGAGCAGGATAACACATCCACATTTTCCTTGAATATTCTATTCCTAAGAATATGATTAACTTTGAAGAAACCACACACGAGGGGAGCATTCCTAACGACTTCTATTGCTGCTTGATTCAAATAGATTTTTGCTCAAATAAACTCTTAAAAATTAAAAAAGAAGAGAAGAGAAACCACCCACAAGACTTTAGTCAGGCAAAAATAAAATGAAATAGCTATTGGACTCAAATTGCTTTTTATTTGTGCCATTTCTGTCAGTGTCACACATAAATTTTAATTGTGCTGAAAGAAGAATTATGGGCTAATTGTCAAGAGCACAGACTCTGAAATTGAAATTGACAGGGCTGCTGCAGGTTATGAATGTTGTTCAGTGCACAGAGGCAACCAGCTGAGGGGTTAGTGAAACCTGAAATCTAGATTCTCACTCAAAAAAGACATGTATCCTTCGTGCGCAGTGAATTTACTCAGAAGAGGCATCTTTTCCTACTTCATACAAAGATGCCATATGTGCTAGTATTGGTTACATACAAGGGAATTGATTAAATAATAAATATATTGGAAATAAGGAATCCTAGTTTTCTTATTGTCTGAGAATGGAGTTTCAAATATGGCAAGAGGTGTTTGATATATCAATGTTTATTCATGGTTTTTAACGTAGGTAGTTATAATTTATGTAGAGGTGTAGAGGTGTGTACATGGATATGTTTCCTAGCTCTTTCCACCAAGGGGGCCTAGAATCCATGATACAGCAGTGGCAATGATTGAACTAGTGCTCAGATCTTGGTTTCCAAAATGCTACCTTCCACTGAAAGAAATCAGAGCCCATTAGAAAGATGGACAAGTCCAAGGCTGGGACAATGAAACAATGAGATGAGCCAGAAATATCTTGTGGTTCTAAAAAGTAAGAAAGTACTCAAAAATCTTGGGAACATGTCAAAAGTGCACAAGGTCAGCTTGAAAGGGCTCCCTCCTTCTACCTGTTTCTAGTCTCCCAAACATCCATACTCATGCTGGCCAAATCAGGGAAAATCTGGGCATCAAAATAGGCAATGACAGTCAACACTCATAGATTACAACTCATTGAATAAAATTATCATCTATGAATTCATATCAACACAAATGAATAAAAATATAAAATAAATGTGTGAGAAGAGAAAGCCATACCTTAAAACAGAATACCTAATAATAAATGTAAAATAAATGATAACATTAGAAAATTGTCATTCAGTAACCATCACAGTAATAACTGACTCAAGAAAGATCAATGGATGCTAAAAATAAATGGGTGAAAGTTGATGGGGAATAGGATATGTACATAGTCCCAAAGTATCATCCCAAAAAATACTTGTTAATTAGTAAATACAAAGTACTCATTCATTGATAAGTGCAAAACAGTTATTCATTAATCTTAGAGTGTATAACTTAGCAGAAACCATCTTAACCAAGTGACAAAAGTTAACATCACCAGAAATGGGACAAATCAACATTACATGCCACCTGATCGGATCCAGGCCACCTACCCCCAGGCAGGGTCAGAAGCACCCTCTAAAAGAAATCAGGCTCTTAACACATCAGCACCAACCTGCTGGCCACCTTTCCCAGCCCTGCCATTCCCTTTGACTGTCCCAAGGCAGGTCTGGTCCTGCCTCACTGCCTGACCCTTTGAAGGGTGGACCTCTTCACGCTGTAGCTCTGGACCTGGTCCTGCATTCACGTCCTGGGAGCACTCTGTGGATCCCTCCCTCTTCACTCCATATCTGACGGCAGTCCCTCATGCAGCCCTCACTGCCAGCACCCGACACCAGGCCCAGTTTCCAGGTAACACTTGCCTAGGAGGAGAATGTGGGTAAGAATCACATATTAGACTGATAATAATCTGGCCGCCGTTCAGCCTCCTGCATTGGCCCTCAGCCTCCATAAACATTTTCTGAGGTAAATGTTCAGCCACCTGAGAACATTTACCATTCCCTCAATGCACTACGTTCTTTAGCAGTCAAGCCCAGGTCTCTCGGACTCTGGAAACTTGGCCCTTAACTACACAACTTCATCATCAATGTCACATATTATATGGCAGTTCGTGGCTATGGTAAAGACACATATGCCCTTCCTGCTGCCTTAAATGCTTCGTCTCCTCTTCCTCTCACACAACCACCTTTCACCCGCCTCATCTGCCTGTGGAACTCCTCATTCATCAAGGCCCAGCTCAGACTTCATCACAATTCCATATAGTTTCAGTGGTTATGCTTTTACTCTAACACCAATCCCATCTTGGTCTGACACGGGTATATGCCTGCCTCTGCTTTCAGATCAGGAGCTCCAAGAAGATGGGGACCTTGTCCTATATTCAGTGTTGTATACCTAAAGACTAGCTCTGAGAATTAAAAGCAGGAATTATGCCATCATTGAATCAATGAAGTTGGTAGGCATTAGCAAATTGTCTTAATAAATCAAGAAGTGTTTTAGAGGTAGCTTCTATTTATTACACACTTGAGCACCAATCCCCCCTATCCCTGCCATTGTCAGCATGAGGGTGTACGTTGCATTCATTGCTTCATGCATTTACTAAATCCCTGATATTGCAATACGAGGTGCTAGATGCTGGGGATACAAAGGTAAATGAAATATAGACCTTGCCTTCGAGAAGCTCAGATTCTTTTACAGTCAATTGAAAAACAATGTCAACGTGTATTAATAGACATATGCTTAGGGCTAATACATTTTATAAAGAAACATATTATTCTTTTAAAATAATATGAAGTTCACGTGTTTGTGACAAATGTTATTTAGTGGCTGGTAACACTGTAGAAATTTAGAAATGATTTTATTACCAGCCATTTCAGTCTCTGGGTGACTTTGGTTGACAAGATCATCAAGCAAGCTTTTAAATAATACTTATTTAAAGCTGAAAACGTGAATGAGTTTCCACCTGAAAGAAATGATGAATCCTTTTCCAAAAACAGAGATAATTGTTAGCAATTGCAGAAGGTGAACTAGTAAAGGATTCATTCTTACATCGTTCTCATCTGTCTGATGAAGATGGAAGGTTTATATAGGCTTGACTAGTCCCCATGGCAACAGTCTTTCTCCTAGGTTACCATAGGAATTGTAAAGGCCTTTATAAACCTCCATTAGCAGAGCCTAGGCTGGCAGCAGTCAGAAACATCTGCCAAGGAAGACACTGCAAAGTGTCAGCAAGGGCATCTGGGAATTAATTTTACCCAGGAGTAGCTGTGCAGGCCTATTTAGCCCCCACCTCCACAGCTATGAACACTAGATAACACTAGAATCAGTACGATGCCTTGAACACTTCACACAAAGGGGTTTTAAAAATCTAGCCACAAAGATATGACCAGATTTCAAAAGATTTTGAGACACTAAAAAGGAGTCTATTCTGACAAAGCCTCACACTAGGGAGAGATAAATTAATGCTCCTCCCTCAGGACAGGGCATTTATTTAAGCCATATTAATAATGAATATAGTGATGGATGGTGATTACACAACAATGCAAATGTTCTTAAGACCACAGACCTGGACACTTAAAAATTGTTAAGATGGTAAATTTTATGTTATGTGTATTTTACCACAGTTAAAAATTAAAACACTAATACAGCTGTAATTATGATACTACCATTATTGAGTATCTACTATATCCCAAGCACTAATAATGCTAAGAGCTTCAGATGTTCTATGTCATATCATCCCACAAGCCTATGAGTAATTATCCCTACACTGAAGATGAGGACACTGAGGCTTAGAGAAATAAAGTTAAGTTGCTCCATAGTAAGTGGAGATAGAAGTCAAGCCCAGGTCTCTCTGACTCTATAATCTTAGCCCTTACCCATAAAACTTCATCATCAATGTCACATATTCGATAGCAACTCATGGATATGGTAAAGACATATCCTGTTGAACTGACACATGGAAGGTCTTATTAAATTCTGTTTAAATGTTTGTTGTTTTCTTTTTTTCAGATATAAACAATAATCTCTTAGGATGCGAATGCAGGAGGACTTTCATTTTTATTCTAACCTTAGAATTTTTAAAAAAATAATAATCATGTATCTTCAGAAAATATAAAGATATTTCTACTTTTAAAAAATTATACAGTGTAAGGATTAATAACTGCTGGAACTTTCAAATAGCAATCTTTATTTAAAAAAAAAAACAACCACTAAAATCTACAAGAGAGTTATATATATGGAGAAATTATTTAGTAATAGAACTGGAGAATTGCAGGTAATTTTTAGGCACTAGAAAGCCATTTCTCATCAGGGCAAAGAAAATCACCATGTTTCATGCTAGAACATGTGGAATATATGTGGTAGTTATCTCCTCATTGGGCTTTGGTGAGGCCGTATGGAAGAAATACGAAAAAAAGAGAACTCTGGGGAGAAGGAATTCTGAAACCCTGGGAATTTCTTCAGTAGCAAGAAAGAAGACAACAATAGGAATTGTTTTTTTATAAATAAGCCTGTGGGGCATGTCACCAGAGGAGAAACATGCCTGTCACAGCTGTAAAGGACACTAACTGGGATCCTTCTACCGAGAGCCAAAAATCTGGGTTCCAGCCCTTGAAGCTGTCAATGCTCAAGTAGGTAAATGGGACAAGAAATTACACTTTTTTTCTCTTCAAAGACATAAGTGGAAAAGAGAATACTAATTAGCAAGCTACAAAAATATACCAAATTGCGTTTATTTTTCTTTTTCTTTTTTTCTTTCTTTCTTGTCTTTATTTTTCCTTTTTGCTTCTGAAGTCAGTTTCTCAAAAATCTGGTAGTATTTTTCTTTAGCTGCTTCGACAAATTGTTTTGTTTTAAAAAGTAAAATCGAGAGGAAATGGGGAGTCGTTTAATGGGTAAAGAGTTCCAGTTTTGAAAGGTGAAAAAGATCCTGAGAGCTGTTGCACACACAGCAATGTGAATGAACATACTACTACTGAACTGTACGTTTTAAAATCAGTAAAATGATGAATTTTGTTACGTGTTTTTTACCACAATTTTTTTAGAAGGTAAAGTTGATGACATCCGTTAGCTCAGCCTTCTATAACAAAATACCATAGCCTTGGTGGCTTTAGCAAAAGACATTTATTTCTCATAGTTCTAGAGGCTAGGAAGTCCAAGATCAAGGTGCCAGCAGGTTCTGTTCCTTGTGAGGGCCCTTTTCCTGGTTTGCAGATGGCCACCTTCTCACTGTGTCCTCAAAAGATAGAGAGAGTAAGCTCTGGTCTCTTCCTCTTCTTATAAAGATACTAATTCTACCTTGGGAGCCCCACCCTCATGAACTCATCTAAACCTAATTACCCCCTGTAGTAGGCATCTAGGAAAACAGAGCTCTGAGAACCCTGCTCCTCAAACAGACAAAATTCAGAACTCTCTTACTTTGCTTTTAATGTTGACTTCACTTCCAGTCCTACTTCTGCATTCATTAACCCCCTGATCTCTTGCTCTGCCTTTGTCCATCATAATTATGATGAACATGACTACTTTGACCTTGATGCTTAATTTCTCTTAGGTCCTCATGTTGAACTTCCCCTCAGGTTAGATCTATTTCTGACCCACTCTGAGCTGCCATTTGGGCCCAAGCCTCTGAATCTTACCCCACCTTGAGGGCCCACCCTGGCCCACCTCAAAAGTGCGAAGTGTTGGACATGAAAACAAAGGCATTATCAACACACTGGATAAAAAATTATAAAACAACAACCTAAACTTTATTAACAAAAGTTTAACAGTCTGCTCTTTGATTCACGAAATCAATTGTTTCAATCTAGGATTCCAGATGTGACTTGATAGTAATTCATATAATATAGACTTTAGGCTTTTATTGACCAATACTGGCAAATTCAATATTAATCAACAGTGTAATAAGGTCACTAAGATGACTAATATGTTTAGCTATATCAGAAAGTTGGAAAACTTTTTTGGTGAAGGGACAGATACTATATTAGACTTTGCATGCCATACAGTCTTGCACAATTACTCAATTCTGTGATTATCTATCAAAAGTAGCAAGGTCAATGTGTGAAAGACTGGGTGTGGCTGTGTGCCAATAAAACTTTAGTTATACAAACTGGGTCAGTTTGCTGACCCCTGGGCTACAAAATATAGAGCAAAGATGAAAGAGTTGATATTTTTACTGCATCCTTTGGGCATCAAGCCATAAGTCAATTCTTGAATTTATTTCTGGGCTCTAAAAGTTTAAATGGTCAGAAACTAGAGAATAGACCTTATTGGTCAGTATTAGTTTATTAATCTGGCAATCTTGAGCACAGTTTTTCGGTTAGCTAAGAATCTACCTGGAAGTACTGACATTCTGTTTGAACTTCTCCCTCTGGTCCCCAAGGAGAACATGACCATCCTTATCAGAGTCTTGCTAGAATCAGACCACTCAAGTCTACCACACCACTCTGCCAATCAAAGAAGGGAGGGAGGTCAATGTGTGGTGTACCGGTCCTTTGTGAGCCCTTGTAGCTCCCAAGTACGATCAACTCCTTGTGATCTTACCAGGTGACCTTTTAGGACACTGTACTAGCTTCTTAGCTGCAACATAATAATTTTATGGGCAGAATTCACAAACTGGTGGCCTCTTGGCCTTCTCTGTCTACAGACTTAACTCAGCCTGCATAAGGTTTTTTAAAATTTAAATAGTTATCCCCATTGGAAAATGATAACATAAAAATGTTGAAGGTCTAGCAATTCTGGGTATGGCTACAGCCCGCTGGAGCTCAATAACAGCTGCCCCTTTAAGAGGGAGCCTGCCTGTTCCAGTTCACTAGGGTCTCCATCCACCCTACCCGACTTTTTCAGTTGAATTCTGGTCTCCATAAACATCCAAGTTTACAGACCTTCTACATAACCCACTTTTTCCTCTTTTAGAAAAATCATGACTACACTTAGCTGATTCCAGCCTTCTGACACATCCCCCATTTTTCACAGCTCCCTCCGAGATAACCAAAAGAGGCTCAATAAACTCATTTGCAAGGTCTCACGGTTCCTTAGAATATAATGTTCCTGGGCAGGAGGCTTCAAACTTTGTGCTCTCTCACAGTCTCTACCAGTTCGGCCTTTGTTGATCTTTTTCATACTCCTGTTTGTTCTACCCTTTCCATTCATAAGGTCATTCTCCTTGGCACAGCAAATGAAGGCTAAAGGTTTTTGAACAGCTTTGAAAGCATTTACCCAAGGCATTTGCTTTTGCCTTTTCTCCTCTTCATCGTCCTCCAAACAGATTTTTGTGCCTTTCATGAATGTCCTGAGCATTGTCCCCAAGTCACAGTTTATCCCGTGCTTTTGCTTTTCTGACGTCATTTGTACAAATCTTCATCATCCTTTATATTCATTCTTTGGTTTCTGATCATGTCCTTTGAAGATCTCAGCTCACATACTGTGGAGGATTTTTTCTATTTAGAAACCACTCTATTGCTTCTTCATCAGGACTGTATGTCGTTTCATAGACAAAATGTCCATATGAGGACTTTCCCAACCCTTGTGAGACATCCACCACTTTAGAATTTCAAGCTAGCTGAAACTCTTCTCTGGAATTCCTTTTTCACCATAGCTAACATAAGCTCTTTCAGGTTTCTCTCCTTTTTGATCAAAATTAAGTATAGGAGAGGGTCTCTCACTTCATCTACTTGCTGAGAGAGAAAAAAAAAATGTGGGGTAAGGAAGGATTTATTTGAACCTGGGTGGAATCTGAGATTTACTTAGGTCAGACACTGTGTGGTTTCTGGCTTTGTCCTTTGAATTATATGGGAGTTTAGGAGCTTCTTGAAAAAAGAACCCAAACAGATATTCATGGCACATCAGAGTAAGTGAGACAGGCCACTCAACAGAAAGTAAATTTGCAAGAGGACTTGCAAGATCTCTTGGAGACACTTTGCTTCAAAAGAAGGAAGCCTGGCATGACGAGTCAGACTCAGTAATGAAGTCTGAGGGTCTGTGGGAAAAGAGGTTCCAAGTACCAAGATGGGGAGTTTTTACGTGAACCCACTCTGACCCCTCTTTCTAGGCAGATATGTGTTGTCCCGGAAAAATGAGAGCAGTGAGTCAACTAAAAGCTTTCCATCAAAATTGGTCGTGGCCTCCTCTAAGAGACTGATATGGGAGGAGGCAAAGAACCAGCCGGCCAGAGTAGCAGTGGACATCGAGTGATGGTATAAAAGCAATCTTGGGACAATCAAGATATACCTACACACCCTGCCTCCTTACCAGACCTGCAATCTGAGTCAGGGATACATTTCTTCTGAAAATCATGTCAATAACAGCTTCTTTTCTTTTATACTTTTTATACTCATGTCAATGACAGCTTCTTTTCCTTTATACTTTTGCCTTTCTCAAGATTTGACTCACAACTCAATGCATCTCTGTTTGAGTATTTGTCTTGTGATATGTAGCACTTCTATACCTCTTCTGAAAATCTGCTCCTTTTTAACAAGATGAATGCCTCCATTGCCATATTTAGGTATGAGGATCTCCCCATCAAGTCTCTGAGACCTACTAAAGCTATGTATTCCTTCTTGTATTAAAATATCAAAATTATTCCATTTCATAGTACTAAGAAGTCTTCCTTACCCTTGCCTAGTTTTCACTTTTCATTCCTTGAGCTTCTTCTCCTCAGTCTTCTCCTTATCTGAATAGTCACTGAAAACATCATGAGTTTGCCAGTCCTCATGTGCTTGTAGTTACTACTAATGATGATTACTGGGTAGCTACTATGTGCTATTTACATATAAAATAGTATTTCTTATCTTTGCATGGGATATTTTCATCCTCACTTTATAGATGAAAAAACTAACACTCGGGAGACTAAAAAACTTGCTCAAAGTTCCACAGTTATTAAGTGGATGGGCTGGTCTACCAGGGTCCAGATGACATCCTCGAAAGAGATGATTGAAGAAAGGATAACAAAGACACTAATTTAAGGTGTGAGCAGCATTATGGAAGACCTACAAGGAATGATAAAGCCACCCATGGATAGAAATAGCAGATAGCTCTTACTATCATTGGGCATGAAGGGGCAAGAAGGGCCAGTAGTTACTAGAGCCCGGAGAGAAAGCTGTAGGAGAGGGACACCTGTCAGGAGCAGCCATGGCCAAACTGTAGCCCAGGAGAGAGGAAGCTGGGAGAATAAATATCCTGACCTCACTTCCACCCTCTGATTACCTGCCAGTACCTCCCACTGGCTAAACCCAATGAGAAACAAAAGAGCTAGCCTTAGTTCAGTCTCCCAGCATGCAGAGCAAGGTGGAGATGGGTGGAATGTGGAACTGGAGGAAAATGGAGAACGTCCCTCAGAGCTGAGATCTGAACCCTGGGTTGCCTAACTCCAACGCTCTTGCTCTCTTCAAATGCCATGAACCATTATCTCAAACCAGGAGCTCATAATTTCAGTTTCTAATCCAAATTCCACACTCAGATATGTGCCTTAGACAGTGACTACTTCCCAGAAAACCCTATCTCTTCTAAGTTATTCTTCTTAATAATGACCTCAAGAAGTAGAGAAGAAAGCCGTACCAGTACCCATAAGTTCTGTAGTGTCCTGTTTAGCACAGAAGAATCCCTGGAGATATTGATAACGTTTGCCCACACAGATAATTCATTAAATTCATTAAGAGGGGCATATCTTAGCAGACTCTGCCACAGCCCAGATACTTCAAGAAATCGGTCCTCTCCTAAATGGATGACTGGCCCACTCCATAGTCCCTTTAAATCTTTTACTCCTCGATTTTCTCTTTGGCCTTCATTCTCCTACCTCATCTACCTCTTTCTTAAGGAGTAATACCAAGAGGCCTTCATCAACCTCTTTTACATTCTCTTCAATCAGGGAAAGCTGTTACGACTCTCAGTGACTGCGGGTTGCTGATTCACTGTCTATATAATCTACATGCCCTCATTCATGCAGGGTATCTTCCATGACTTTCCCAAAACAAGGAAATCGTAGTTGCATTGGTCAGTTCCAGAGATGAGAATTTGGCCACTGTTTCAAACAGGCAGTATCATTGCTTTAAAAAGTCATGTGAAATAAAATATAATTACATATGCAGAAAATCTAAGAAATCTACAAACAACCAAAAAAACCTTTCCAGAACTTATAAATGAATTTAGCAAGGTCAGGGTTATAAGATAAATGTATAAAATCAATTACATTTTTTATGGACTATCAATGATAACTTAAAAAGTAAAATCAAAGAAACAACACCAATTATAACAACAAAAAATGAAACACTCAGGAATACATTTAACATATGTATATGTAATAACTATGTATATAATTCCAGGTGGGTACTAGACTAGTTGGGGGGATCATTTTGTAAATTATATAAATGTCTAACCATCATGCTTTATACCTAAAACTCATAAAATAATAATAAATGTCAACTGTAATTGAAAAAAAAAATACATGTAAGACCTGTACACTGAAAACTATAAAATGCTGCTACGATAAATTAATAATACCTAAATAAATTGAGAGATATACATATGTTTATAAGTTACAAATCTCGTTATTATTAAGATATCAATTCTCTCCAAATTGCTTTATAGATTCAATGTTGTCCCTATCAAAACCTCAGCAGTCTGTTTTGGTAGAAATTGACACAATGATTCTATAATGTACATGGAATTACAAATGACCTAGAATGTCCACAACCATTTTGAAAAAGCAGCACAGAGTTGGAGAACTTAGCCCACCTGACTTCAAGGCTTACTATAAAAATATAGTAATCAAGACAGTGTGATATTGGTGTAATGACAGACAAACGGACCAATGAAACAGATTAGAGAGTTCACACGTGCCTATTTTCAACACAGGTGCCAAGGTAATTCAATGGGAAAAAGGCAGGAATGACCGGATATCTATATGGGGAAAGATGAACCCCAAACTTTACCTCACATCACACGCAAAAATTAATCTGAAATAGATCACAGAACAAAACATATAACTATAAAATTCCTATAGAAGGAAAAAGAGAAAATCTTTGAGACCTTGAAATAGCCAAAGACTTTTTACTCAAGAAACAAAGGCATGAGACATAAAATTTAAAAAATGATCAATTTAACAGCAATAGTCTTGAGGCCACTGCCCAGGCAGTTTAGGCCAGCTTGGCACCCAGATGCATCTCTTTCTCTCTGCTTACTTTTGTCCTTGTGTTAACAAGCATGTTGAGTTGACCATTGGCTAAAATTCCTGAGTTCTACATTGCTTGAGGAAAAGAGCTCCAGCTCAGCCTTCCGAAGTTCTCTGAATCGGATGGGGTCTCAATCTCAGCTAACAATAAAATGTGAATTTGCCTTTGTTCTTTGTATACATGTATCTTTGTAAATATATAAGAAAAAGAAGATGCTGAGCCAGGACAATATTTATGTTTTCCTGGGACCTAGGCCAAAATAGTATCTAACACTGTCATGTTTTATGGCTAGCACAGGCTTCATGTACTGTTGCCTTGCTTTGTCTCATTCCATGGTTTAAGAACCAGTGTCACCTATGTGTTAAATTAAAATTCTTAAACTAAATTAATTGGATACCACATTTTCTGACCTTCTCCTGGAGAAGGAAAATTCTTCCCAGAGGAATCCATTGAACCCTACCTCTGGTTTCGTCCCTTGCTAGCCCTGGACCTATAGACTTGAGTCTTCACTCTTCTGCATGAACCCAGCAATTTCTGAATTTCTGATCATGCTGAAACCTCCCTCAGCATCTCAGGATTCTGGTGACGTCTTCAGTTCCTTTGGATGTAGTACTGGTTGACCCACTTTCCCCAAACATCAGTCACTGTTCTGTTCTTTAGTAAGAGCACAGAGCTAAGGGAGGCTTTTGAGGTTTTGTCCCAGCTATGTCTCAGATTCCTTAGTTCAGTTCTTTCCTGGCCTGTGGACAAACAAGATGGTTCTTGGCTTCCAGAAAATTACTCTCTGGTGAAGGAAAATCTGGGGCGAGTCCCATCATTTTGAGCTATGATCCGCCCTGTTTACATGCGCATTAACTTCACATACATTCCACACACAAGGAACATTACGTAAAATGTGCCCTCCATTAAAGGCTGTGTTAATGAGATCCTCAGTCTGAAAACAATCAAAGTACAGCAAATTAACTAATTAGCAGAAACCTTACTTGAATTCTAGATTTAAACCCAAAACATAACTGCTTAAACAATGCGCTATCTTGATCTCCTTTATATATCATTAAAGATGGTATTTCAGTTACATTTTTTGTCTGCTCTGTTTTCACTTTAACAAAGTGACCCCTTCAACCAGACCTCTGGGTCAATCTTGTAGCCAAAAAGGACACTGTATATTTAACAGGCCTCAGAGATAGCTTTGGTATGGGCCCTTTGCCTGTCCCCAGAGCCTTTCTGCAGAGAAAGGGCTTATAAGTACACTATTCTCAATATAAAATTAAAGTCTTGTAGCTGTTAAGTTGCAGATTAGACTCATGCTTAGCTTTCCACGCTCTTCCTCCTCATGCCCACCCCTACTCAGCCTCACTTGTCTCATTTGAAAACAAAAACTGTGTAGCTCTCTTTCCATCCCACTGGATACTAACCTCATTTGAAAACAAAAACTGTGTATCTCTCTTTCTTATTAAGGAGGCTTCCAGCACTGTCTAGCTCAATGCTTTGCACACAATAAATCTAAATACACATTTGAAAATAAACTGACTAATACACTAAAGCCTCTCTCAAAAAAAAAAAAAAATGTGTCTTTGGGAGCTAGATATAACCAGCAAGGACAGTGAGACCCTTCTCCCTTGTCTAGGGTTCGGATGAATTGTGAAATGGTCAACAGAGAAATGGGGTTACAAAAGGCACTGTTGCCAAAAATTGGAAAGTTGCTAATATGGGCCCAATCTTTCTCAGAGGCACCACTGGGAACTTGGGAATTACAGACCATTAAATCTCACCTCAGTATCAGGACAACAGACAGATTTAGAGAAGGACAAACTAGTACAACACAGATAAGACAAATGTGGCAGGAGGTCTCAGCGTGACTTTCCCTGGGGAGGCTGAGCCTCTACAGCCAGAGAGAGTTCTTTGATAAGGAGAATGAAGGAAAAGACCTTTCAACATGCTTGTACTGGGATTAGATTGGCTCGTGTTTTTGGCCAGTTTGGGTGGAGAGAAGAACACAGATACTCTAGGAAGACGAGATAGAGAGATTTGTACTGGATCTTGCCTGGATTCCAAAATCTTCCTAGCAGCAACCAAATGTGATTAATCTGGGTAGCAGTGGGCTGGGAATTCCTAAGGAGTCACTTAATAGAAGAGATGCATTCTTCTTGTCAAGTTTGCTATAAAGAGAGTTTCTGTTGATGAATCCTATATTCCTACTGATTGTGTTTTAAAAACATTGGACAGGGATTCTTTTGAAACAGAGACCAATAGTACAACAACATATACCATAATATCGATCATAGGCAGGGTGCTAGACCCAAATGGCTCTTTTGGCTCTTTTTAACTTGATAGCTCACCAGCATCTGAAACACCTGGATCCCACACTAAATCATAGACCCTCCCGAACCCAAGTCCTTATCTATTCTTCCTGTTTTTGAAATAAAGAGTACCATTGTCCTCCCAGTCACAAAGGTTCAGGAAAGACACGAGCCATCTTTCAAACTCCCTCTTGCCAGTTCTCTCCCAATAACGTCCTTCTTCTTCTTTCCCGTTACCTCTGCCCTAAGTCAGACTTCATCATGTCTCACTGGACTAAAATGACAACTTCCGAGTTGGTTCTTCTGCCTCCTGATATTCCCCTTCGAGATCATTCCATACAGTGCTTCTAGATCAGTCTTCAAAAAGCATCTGTCATTGCGTCGCACTCCTGCTCAAAACCTTCAAAGGCTCCCCACTGTGTAAACAAAATCTAAACTTCATAATGGGAAATCCAAGACCTGCATAATCTGGCCCCAACATATCTCTCCATTTTTCCTTATTCCCCTGCATTTTCATTTTTCTTCAAACAAATTTAATTAAAATAATATCTATTATTTATTGAATATAGGCCAGTTTCTCTCTCTCTCTCTCTCAACCGCTCTATGTGATATACCCAATGATTGATCTTCACATGACATATGAGGAATCTGAAGTCCAAACAGATAAAATAACCTGCCAAAGGCCATCGGATCAGTAGGTGGCAGAATCAGGTCACTACCTCTAAAGCCCAGGTTTTGGCCTCTACCTCTCCCTCACACAAATTCCTAGAGGCACTTGCACTACCCCTCTTTCCTCATTAAGGAGAAATGTTTATGTTGCTCCTATCAGATGCTTTTAGTTCCTTGAAGTTTTTTGTACAACCTGGAACTAGGATTTTTCCAGATTCAATTGTCTATAAAGATTTGACTCATTAGGTTTGACCACTTCCAGGGATGGCTTGGTCATTTATTTCCAGTTCTCAGTTATCTGAATTGTGAGTTGTTCTCACAGAGTGGAACTGTTTTTCTTCCTCTCTTGCCAAGTAATAGAGAAAGAATTGGATAAGTGATATGTATTCACTTAAGGTAAATCAGGTCGGCTTTGAAAGCTCACCTGAATTGTCCCTTCTCCATGGCATGGTTTTCACACAGAATTGAGAAGTGTATAAAATGTACTAGTTGGAACAGTCAGGCAGAAAGGGCAGTGTGAAGGCACAGAGGGAAAAAGATGTGATGCCATAAATCCTTTAAAATTCTTTGGAGATTCATGTCCTTCTAATTGTAAAGCTAAAGTGTGGTCTCGTCATAGCCATTAAGAAATATTGCTGATTATTTTCATAAGTCCAATTCTAGTGCCTCTTGGGCACATTGACTAGGTTTTTAAAACAAAGAGATAATCCTCTTACTGCACTTTGCACACTATCACACTGATATATAAATGCTTATGTAGATTTTTGAATGAATATGAAGTCTCATTAAAATTTTGTACAGGATCCATGATGTTGTGATAGATCTTTTTTTTCCTGCGTGTTTCTGCATATCCTATATAATAAAACATTTTCATTGTACTTTGCAGTTTACAAGGAATATTTATGTTATCTCACGTGATCTTCAATTTTCCTTGAAAGGTAAATAGAATTAGATCAGGAAGCATGGCTCTGACAGGGAAAGTGACTTATCTATGTCACAGGGATAATGCTTGGAACAGAAGGGATTTGAACCCTGGTTCTTACTTCCAAATCCAGAGTTTTTTCTATGTTCCTTCTAGATACCCAGCATTGGACTGGGCAAGAGGGGCAGAACATTGAATGAGACCTCAAGAAGCTTACAACATAATAGAAGGTTAGACAGCGAAGACAATATAAAGCAATTTGATGGAGGTACACAGGGTGTTATGGAAACTCTGCAGAAAGACTCATGCATCAAAATGACTGAGATTCAACTATGCAAAGAATAGGTGGAAAATGGTGAGAAATTCCAGGCAAAGGGAGAACACGAACAAAGGCACAGAGGCCTATATGTTTGGGGTGGTGTCAGGTGCGGCCTCTGTGCCATTAATTATTGCTGAAGCAGAAAGGATCAGGCATGGAGGGCTGATTGGTGAGGCTAAAAACACCTACAGATGTTAGATCATGGAAGACCTAGTATAGGAAGAGCCTGGACATGTGCCTATAGATACCAGGAAATTATTTTAATGTATGGGCTTGGCCTGGTCAGATTCATATTTCATTATATTGTACCAAAGATATACCAGAAATAAACAGGGATGGGAGCAAGGAGCCCCGTATGAAGGTCACTGGAGCCATCCAGGAGACAGAGAGAGGTGAAGTTTAACTTAATTTGGCAGGATTTCACAATTGATATGATGTGGCTGGCAAAGGAGAAAAAGAAGTTGAGGGCGGCTTCTAAGTTTTAGCCTGGTGCCTAGGCAAAGATGGCTTAACTGAAGAATTCAAGAAGAGGAGCTGTTTTGGGGAAAAGGCTGGTTGCGGATCATGTTATGTTTGAGAGATTGGCTAGAGCCATCTAGAAGGTAGTTGACTTCCTGACTTAAGGGAGATATGAATGAAAGAGAGGTACTTTGCAGTTAGTGACTTGTAAGTGTTAATAGAGTCATGGAAATGAAAGAGCTCACTCAGGGACAGTGAGAAACAGTAGGCAATTCTGTCGAATTCCAATATGTAAAAGAAAGAGAAGTCTACAAAGAACCAGAGACAGAATTGCCAGCTACTATGAAAATCAGAAGAATAAGTGTCCCAGATGCAAGGAAATCCAGAGTTCCAAGAAGGAAAAGAATGATTAACAATATCCAATACTAGAAAGTGGTTCGGTACAATAAGGACTGAAAAATATCCATGGGATTTGAAGATTAGGAAGTTACTGTTAATTTTAGTGAACAGCTGCTTCAGTAGAATGCCTGGGGCAAGAAGCCAGACTGTGGCAAGTTGAGGAGTGAATGGGAGGTGGGAAACTGGAGGCAGTGAATGTAGGCAACTTTTTGAGATAGTTAGATAAGAGGCTACCCAGTTAGAGGTGAACATGAGATAAAGTTATGTTTGGTGTTTTGTTTGCTTTTGTTGTTGTTGTTTTTAAAAATGGGGAAAACTTGACTGTTTTCATATACTGAGGGAAAAGATTTCATAGAAGGAAATGGGTTTCATGGAGAGGTGATGACTGATAGAAAAAGATGCAGCAGGAGAAAGGAGAGGGTTGCATCAAGGATGCATATCCTCTGAGGTAGAGGAAAGAAGAGGCAATGAATTGTAGGCTGCTGGAAGTTGAGAGCAAGCAGTTGATACCAGAGGGATCAATTTTCTCAGTTGAGTACAAGACATGATATTCTGCTATGGATGCAGAGTGTGGGGTATGGAATTGTGTATGGAACTCACGAGGAATGGTAAATGTTGAGAGCCGCTGAGAAGGAAAAGGTGATCAATCATGGACTCCAAAGAGGGAAAAGAAGAAATAAAGGCTGGGAGAGGAACAATTAATGAAGAGAAAATGGAAGGGCCGAGAACCTAGAGAAAGCAAAGGCATGAGGTTACTAGGAGGGAATTAAAGAGTTCAAAAGGGAAACTCTTGGACGTGGTTCCATAGTGTAACGGTTAGCACATCTGCTTTACACACAGAAGGTCCTGGGTTCATGCCCCAGTGGAGCTATGGTCCATGGTCTACGGCCATGCCTCCCTGAACAAACCCAATGTCTGATCTCAGAAGCTAAGCAGGGTCGGGCCTGGTTAGTACTTGGATGGGAGACCACCTAGGAAGACCAGGTGCTGTAGGCATAAATAGGAATAATAAATAATAATAATAATAAAAAGGGAAACTCTTGTAGGAGATGGCCCTAGAGCATGTGACTGAAATTGAGGCAAAATGATGGTCTCCAGAAATAAAAAATTCCAGAATCATGAGACTTGGATGGTCCAATTCTTGTCAGTGAAACCTCCCAGAATGATGACAACGAGTTGAAATGGAGAGAAAGGTCATAAATCAGATGCCAAAATCTGCAATAAATGAACAACAGTGACTGGGAAACTAGGAGAAGACAATGATATAGAAGAGATAGTAGAGATTGTGGGTTTTATAGCTAAATAGAATGAAACTTAAATAAACATTAATTTTTAATGAGGGCAAAAGTGTAATGTCTGTAAACATAAGAGAAGATCTGCGAGAATGTGTATGTATATTCTTTTCCTACCTCCATGTTGCAAGGAAAAGTGGAAGAATCAGTAGCCTCCACTGGGGAGTTCCACGTAGGACAATCCAGACCTCAGCAAATGAAGGAGGTGACTGGAGAGTGGTTCACCATGGAGCAGGGACCCAGGGGCACAGTGGAGAGGGGCGGGGAAGCTTCTGGTAGTGTGACCAGAAGCTCAGATCAATCAAGAAATGAGCGGAAGAACAATTGTAGAAAAAGAGGTGTGGCCTTTCATGATGTAACAGAGAATTGCCGAGATGAGACGCCTGGTTAGAAAATACCCTTGTCTTTCCTCCCCCTACCCCAACCAAATATTCTAATGAGGTCCATGTGCCTGTGCTGCCATGGGCCGGGGTCTCAGTCAGTGTCTGCCTGGTCTCAGGGAGACCATAAGGGCTGCTGAAGTTTGCAAACAGATCTCGAGAGCCTTCCTCTTGTATCCCAATACTCAAAAAGAGTATTCTTAGCTCGTCCCAAATTAATTTTTTATCCAAAATAAATCTTCCAATTAAAAAAGTCAATGCTCAATCTTTTTAAATATGCTAAATTAAAATGTGCAAAACGACTATTATCTTCTTCCTTTACAGAGAAACAGAGAAGCCTTTACATCTGCTTTTTCATATTTTGTAAGAGAGAAAAAAATGAAGCAAATGATGTGATTGGAGCCAAGGTTGTCTATAAAGTGTGAAAGCACTTCCTTTCCTTTCCCAGGAGCCAGGGCTAACAGTAGGAGGGAGAGGAAATTAGCATGAAAGTTTTACTTAAATTACAAGATGGGTGAAGACCTTGCCCAAAGATGATAATCTCTATGTCTCCTGTGACAGACAAAGAATGGCTTTCAAGACCAAGGTCATCCTCTTTGTTATGTAAATACTTTCCAAGAAGCTCACAGACTGCTCTATTGGAAAGTACAAGAGTGCTGAAAGTATGCTGACCCAAGAGTTAAGAGTCTGCCAGGCTGGATCCTCACTCACTCTGCTACCTAACACCTTGTGACTTTCAGTTCAATCCTGTCTCCTCATTTTCAAAAAAATCAGAACCTATGCCACAGCGTTGCTATGAGAATTAAATGAGATGATGATGGGAAAATGGCTTTATAAAGTACAAATCACAAAGTGCATGTTTATCGATACCAGGGTGGCCTGGAATTGACAATTCTGGAACCGTGTCTAACTCTCGGCTGAAAAAGTAACAGTTAAAGAGTGTCTTCAGGGAGCAGAATGCAGTGAAGCAGACACTTTGGGCAGGTAGGAGTCCTAAATGCTTCTCAAATGACACTGGGTGGGGACCAATGTCTGACTATAACTGCTCCCCATTTACCTACTTGAAAAATTTTCACAACAAGAGTAAGGAAACACACTGTTGTTATAATTTTCTTTACAATCCAGTCAAGAAACAAAAGAACATTTTTCTTAATCACATTAAATCACAGTAAATCACATATACATTATATATGTATATAATCCATAGGTCATCAAATCAGTTTCTTTCAAAAATGCATACATATATACTATATATGTAATCATGTATATGCATACACATACGAATATGTATACATATATGTACATGAAAGTATGTATGTACATGTATTTTATATACATATTATATACATATTGAATTCCTGCTATACATCTCCAACTGTATGCCTACCAGTTCCTTAAACTTAAAGGAATCAACGCAAAGAGGGAGGAGGGAAGAGATAGACTAAGAGCTAAGCGTAAGGATCAAGTGTTAGTCTGAACCTGAAGTAAGCAGCTTTTGGGGACAAGTACCTGAAGGGCAGGGGTGAAAGATATTGAGAGTCATTGACAGAAAGTGGGATGGTAATCTGTAAATAATTCATAATTCGCAGAAGGCCAGAGCTGGAGATGACCTTGGAGGTCATTGAATCCCACCTTTTCACACGGAGGAGAGTAACCAACCCAGAGAGGAAAAGTGCCTTGCTCATGGTCACACAGTGAGTCCATAGGAGATCCAGCTTGGCCTTCAGCCTCCTAGACCCCCAGGCCAAGCTGCCTCATGTCACTTTCCACTAATCCATCTTCCAACCTCTCCAGGGCAGAATGACTTCATGGAGTCAAGCCTAGAAACCGGAAACCTGATGTTGCCTTAGAATGGAGCAAAAATCCAAGGCGGGGAGAGTTTTCTCCTGCACACATACTTCCCCTGGCATACAATGGAGGCACCCAGGTCTAAGCATTTGGGTCAGAGATAGAGGCTCCTCATCTTCAGCTGTGCTGATGTGACATATCAAGAAGCCGACAGGAAAACAACCAAGTCCATTTATTTGACTGCCGTGATAAGTGAATTGGATCAGCTATACACTCAGGCCAAAGAATTGCTTAGAAAGATGCCATTAAGGTGGCCAGAAGAAAAGAATCAACCCTTGGCAGCCAACCTAGTGGGCTCTTATTGCTAAAAATAGCCATAGCATCATAACATTCCCAAAGAGGTTTCACATCCATTATATCAAATTCTCCACCCAGCAAGTCTATGAGGTAGGTACTATTTTCACTATTTAAGGATGAGGAAATGAGAAGCAGAGGGTACATTCAAGGTCACATGAGCCCATAAGTAGAAGAGTTGGAATTGGGGCACAGGTCTTGTGATTCCAAATCCACATGACGAATACTAGTTAGCCTTATAAAGGAATAAAATTCTGACATCCTTCTACAACATGGATGAACCTTAAAGACATGATGCTACGTGAAATCAACCAGTCACAAAAGGACAAATACTATATGATTCCACTTATAGAAGGCACCTAGATGAGTCACATTAATAGAGACAGAAGGTAAAATGGTGGCTGCTAGGTGCTGGGTGGTAGGGGGTAGTAATTATTATAAATGGATACAGAATATCAGTTGGAGATGGATAGTGATTAATATGATAAAATGTATGTTATGTATACTTCGCCACAAAAAAAAAATAAAATTTAAAAATGTGTATTTTTAAATCCACGTGAATGCAACGATACAGGTTTTCTAGAGGCCAGAGACTATGGCTTTGCCTATTTTCAACCCCAAAGCTCAGCTCACGACTGGGCAAATAGCAACGACAGCAACAATAATCACAGTGGGAATTTACTGAACACGTGACATGTGCCAAGCACTGTTATAAATATTTTACCTGCCCCCCAAAATATTTATAGAGTAAACACTGAATGGATGAAGCCTTCTTTTCTCACCAAATCTCAATAGCCACATTTTTATCCCTATCTAATACTCAAGTTCTAAATGTGCAAATTAAGTCATATTAAATTGGAGAGGCTTTAAAATATCATCAAGAGTAGGTTTATTTCTGTCTTCTGTTCTGAATCTAGAATCCCAACTCATCATCAATCAGTCTGTCTAATGAATGAAC
>NW_024341894.1:2126944-2129016 GCF_902729225.1 Pteropus medius | reverse complement strand
ATGGAGCAGGGACCCAGAGGCACAGTGGAGAGGGGCGGGGAAGCTTCTGGTAGTGTGACCAGAAGCTCAGATCGATCAAGAAATAAGCGGAAGAACAATTGTAGAAAAAGAGGTGTGGCCTTTCATGATGTAACAGAGAATTGCCGAGATGAGACGCCTGGTTAGAAAATACCCTTGTCTTTCCTCCCCCTACCCCAACCAAATATTCTAATGAGGTCCATGTGCCTGTGCTGCCATGGGCCGGGGTCTCAGTCAGTGTCTGCCTGGTCTCAGGGAGACCATAAGGGCTGCTGAAGTTTGCAAACAGATCTCGAGAGCCTTCCTCTTGTATCCCAATACTCAAAAAGAGTATTCTTAGCTCGTCCCAAATTAATTTTTTATCCAAAATAAATCTTCCAATTAAAAAAGTCAATGCTCAATCTTTTTAAATATGCTAAATTAAAATGTGCAAAACGACTATTATCTTCTTCCTTTACAGAGAAACAGAGAAGCCTTTACATCTGCTTTTTCATATTTTGTAAGAGAGAAAAAAATGAAGCAAATGATGTGATTGGAGCCAAGGTTGTCTATAAAGTGTGAAAGCACTTCCTTTCCTTTCCCAGGAGCCAGGGCTAACAGTAGGAGGGAGAGGAAATTAGCATGAAAGTTTTACTTAAATTACAAGATGGGTGAAGACCTTGCCCAAAGATGATAATCTCTATGTCTCCTGTGACAGACAAAGAATGGCTTTCAAGACCAAGGTCATCCTCTTTGTTATGTAAATACTTTCCAAGAAGCTCACAGACTGCTCTATTGGAAAGTACAAGAGTGCTGAAAGTATGCTGACCCAAGAGTTAAGAGTCTGCCAGGCGGGATCCTCACTCACTCTGCTACCTAACTCCTTGTGACTTTCAGTTCAATCCTGTCTCCTCATTTTCAAAAAAATCAGAACCTATGCCACAGCGTTGCTATGAGAATTAAATGAGATGATGATGGGAAAATGGCTTTATAAAGTACAAATCACAAAGTGCATGTTTATCGATACCAGGGTGGCCTGGAATTGACAATTCTGGAACCGTGTCTAACTCTCGGCTGAAAAAGTAACAGTTAAAGAGTGTCTTCAGGGAGCAGAATGCAGTGAAGCAGACACTTTGGGCAGGTAGGAGTCCTAAATGCTTCTCAAATGACACTGGGTGGGGACCAATGTCTGACTATAACTGCTCCCCATTTACCTACTTGAAAAATTTTCACAACAAGAGTAAGGAAACACACTGTTGTTATAATTTTCTTTACAATCCAGTCAAGAAACAAAAGAACATTTTTCTTAATCACATTAAATCACAGTAAATCACATATACATTATATATGTATATAATCCATAGGTCATCAAATCAGTTTCTTTCAAAAATGCATACATATATACTATATATGTAATCATGTATATGCATACACATACGAATATGTATACATATATGTACATGAAAGTATGTATGTACATGTATTTTATATACATATTATATACATATTGAATTCCTGCTATACATCTCCAACTGTATGCCTACCAGTTCCTTAAACTTAAAGCCCAAAGTGGAGAAAGAAACATAGTGGTTTGAAATAATTTACTGTTTCTTGCAACCCTGTGGCTTGCCTGGATGGCTCTTCTCCCCTGAGGTTACTCATGTGGTTCAGCTGGCAGATCTGCTGGGGGCTGGGCTCAGCTAGGGCCATTGACTGAAGGGCTCTGTTTCCTTCCATAAGGCCTTGGTCTTTCTCACAGTATGATGGTCCCAAGACACTTTTCTCTGAAGAAGTACTGCAAGAGTGTAAAAACAGAAGCCACAAGGCTTCTAAATGCCTAGACTCTGAAGCCATGTGTCACTTCAGCTATATTCTACAGGTCAAAGCAAGTCATAGGGCCAGCCCAGGTTAAAGAGAGAGAAAACAGACTCCACCTGCTAGGAGGAGCAGCTGGTCTCATCACAATAGGCATGCAAGATGGGAGATGCTGTTGCAGCCATCTTTGGAAATAATCTGTCACATCTGATTCTAGTCTCCTTTCCTTCCTTCCTTCCTTCCTCCTCTCCTTTCCTTCC